>NW_027554618.1:0-23976 GCF_053574225.1 Canis aureus
TGTTTACGATTGCCTTCTATTAAACTATGATGGGCTCAAGTAATAGATACTCCGGAGGCTAGGAGGACTGAGGTGTTGAGTAGAGGAACTTCTAGTGGGTTAAGAGGAATAATGCCGGTGGGAGGTCAGCAACCTCCAAGTTCAGGAGTAGGGGCTAGGCTGGAATGGTAAAAGGCTCAAAAGAAGCCTGCAAAGAAAAATACTTCTGATACAATAAAAAGAACTATTCCGTACCGTAGTCCTTTTTGTACAATAGGGGTGTGATGTCCTTGGAATGTGCCTTCTCGGATCACATCTCGTCATCACTGGTATATGGTTAGCAGGTTGGTTGTGAATCCTAATGTAAGTAGGGATATTGAGTTATAGTGAAATCATATGATAAGACCCGATGTTATAAGAAGGGCAGAAAGGGCTCCTGTTAGCGGTCATGGGCTTGGGTTAACTATATGGTAAGCGTGAGTTTGGTGGGTCATTAGGTGTTGTCATGTAAGTATAGACTTACTAGTAAGGTAAAGACATAGGCTTGAATTAAGGCAACAGCAAACTCTAGAATCGTAAATAGAATTAAAATAATAAAAGTGATGAAAGCTGTGGTCGCGCTAATATTAATAAGAGCTAAGGTAGCCCCTCCAATCAAATGGATTAGGAGGTGTCCTGCAGTAATATTGGCGGTTAATCGAACGGCTAGAGCTATGGGTTGAATGAATAGACTAATAGTTTCGATGATTACTAGTATTGGAATTAGGGAAGAGGGGTGCCTTGGGGTAGAAAGTGTGCCAAGGATGCTTTGGTCTTATAGCGGAAACCGGTAATTACTGTCCCTGCTCATAGGGGGATTGCTATTCCGAGGTTTATAGAGAGTTGTGTCGTGGGCGTAAATGAGTGGGGTAGTAGTCCAAGTAGGTTAGTTGAACCAATGAATAGAATTAGTGATATAAGTATGAGAGCTCAGGTTCGTCCCTTTTGATTATGAATTGCTAGTATTTGTTTTGATGTTAATTGAATTAATCATTGCTGAATGGAGATTAACCGATTATTGATTAGGCGATTGGGTGCTGGGAATAAAATGGAAGGGAATATGACGATCAGTACTACAATAGGGAGACCTATTATTGAGGGGGCAGCGAAAGAGGCGAATAAATTTTCGTTCATTTGTTTTCTCAAGGATTATGTTGACTAGTGATTTTAGTAGACTTGGTTATTGGGTTTTCCGGGTAGTGGTGATTTGAAATTTTTAGTTGGAATAGAATGAAGAGGGTGAGAAATATTGAAAAGATTATAATAAATCAGGTGGATGTGTCTAGCTGTGGCATTTCATTAAGGGGAGGTTAAAACTCCCAGTCTTTAACTTAAAAGGTTAATGCTTTATAGCTTCTTAATGAGTAAGTCTAGTCTAGGTTATACTATTAAGGCAGATCAGGTTTCAAATAAGATAGGGGGACTATTTCAAGAACAATGGGTATAAAGCTATGGTTAGATCCGCAGATTTCAGAGCACTGGCCATAATACAGTCCCGGTCGTATGGCTATAAGGGTGGTTTGGTTTAGTCGTCCTGGAATAGCGTCAGTTTTTAGACCTAGTGATGGAACAGCTCATGAATGCAAAACGTCTTCTGAAGAAATAAGTATTCGGATGGTTATTTCTATTGGGAGGACAACTCGGTTGTCTACTTCTAATAGTCGGAGTTCTCCTGGCTTTAATTCTTGTGTTGGGATTATGTAGGAGTCAAAGTTTAAGTCTTCATAATCAGTATATTCATAGCTTCAGTATCATTGGTGGCCTATTGTTTTCACGGTTAAAGAGGGGTTATTGATTTCGTCTATTATATAAAGGATTCGGAGGGAAGGTAGAGCGATTAGGATTAGGATAATGGCGGGTAGGATAGTTCATACTGTTTCTACTTCCTGTGCGTCTATTGTGCTTGTATGAGTTAATTTTGTAGTCAATATTAGGGAAATGATGTAGAGAACTAAAGAACTGATTAAGAATACAATTATTAGTGTATGGTCATGAAAATGAAGTAGCTCCTCTATAATAGGGGAGGTTGCGTCCTGTAATCCGAGTTGAAATGGGTACGCCATAGAGGTATATAGGGGTTTCACCTATAATTTAACCTTGACAAAGTTATGTAATATTTTACTAATACCTCCTGATTGAGAAAGACATAGTGGTTATGACATTGGCTTGAAACCAATTTTAGGGGGTTCGATTCCTTCCTTTCTTATTTTTGGATTACATATGTAGGTTCTTCGAACGTGTGATATGGAGGGGGACATCCATGTAGTCATTCAATATTAGTTGTAGTAAGTTCTACTATAGCAACTTCTCGTTTGGATGCAAAGGCCTCTCAGATTATAAAAATTATAAGCATCACCGCTGTAAGCGAGATAAACGATCCTATAGAGGAGACGGTATTTCAGGTGGTATATGCATCTGGATAGTCAGAGTACCGACGAGGTATTCCGGATAAACCTAGGAAATGCTGAGGGAAGAAAGTTATATTTACTCCCACAAATATAATTGTAAAGTGAATCTTTGCTCAAGTATCGTTAAGAGTATAACCTGAGAATAAGGGGAATCAGTGGGCAAATCCTCCCATAATGGCAAAAACTGCTCCCATTGAGAGCACATAGTGAAAATGAGCTACAACATAATACGTATCATGAAGAACGATGTCTAAGGACGAATTAGCTAGGACAATGCCTGTTAGCCCGCCTACTGTGAATAAGAAAATAAACCCTAAAGCTCATAGCATAGCTGGAGATCATTTAATATTGCCTCCGTGAAGTGTTGCCAGTCAACTAAATACTTTTACTCCTGTTGGAATAGCGATAATTATAGTGGCGGATGTGAAGTATGCTCGTGTGTCTACGTCTATTCCTACAGTAAACATATGGTGAGCTCATACGATAAAGCCTAAAAACCCAATAGATATTATTGCCCATACTATTCCTATATAGCCGAAAGGCTCTTTTTTCCCTGAGTAGTAAGTGACAATGTGAGAAATTATTCCGAACCCTGGCAGGATAAGAATGTAAACTTCAGGATGTCCGAAGAATCAGAATAAGTGTTGATATAGGATAGGGTCTCCTCCTCCAGCGGGATCGAAAAATGTCGTATTAAGATTACGGTCTGTTAAAAGTATTGTAATTCCAGCAGCCAGTACAGGCAGGGATAGTAGGAGTAGAACTGCTGTAATTAGTACTGATCATACAAATAGGGGGGTTTGATACTGGGATATTGCAGGGGGTTTTATGTTGATAATAGTAGTAATGAAATTAATTGCCCCTAAAATAGAAGAGACTCCGGCTAAATGTAAGGAGAAAATTGTAAGATCAACGGATGCTCCTGCATGGGCCAGATTGCCAGCCAGTGGGGGGTAAACGGTCCACCCCGTTCCTGCACCTGCTTCTACCATAGAAGATGCTAATAGTAGAAGAAAAGATGGAGGAAGAAGTCAGAAGCTCATGTTATTTATTCGGGGGAATGCCATGTCCGGAGCACCAATTATTAATGGCACTAGTCAGTTTCCAAAGCCCCCAATTATAATGGGCATGACTATGAAGAAGATTATTACGAAAGCATGGGCGGTTACGACGACGTTATAAATTTGATCGTCGCCTAGTAAAGTACCGGGCTGACCTAGTTCGGCTCGGATGAGGAGGCTCAAGGCAGTGCCTACTATGCCGGCTCATGCTCCAAATAGTAAGTATAAAGTACCAATATCTTTGTGATTAGTAGAGAACAGTCATCGGTTAATGAACATAGGTAAAATGGCTGATAAAAGCATTAGACTGTAAATCTAAAAATAGAGGTTTAAGTCCTCTTTTTGCCAAGCTCTGTGGTGAATTTTCATATTGAATTGCAAATTCAAAGAAGCAGCCTAGACGCCGCCGGGGCTTCTCCCGCCTTTTTTTTCTACGCGGCGGGAGAAGGTAGATTGAAGCCAGTTACTAGGGTATTTAGCTGTTAACTAAAATTTCGTGAGGTAGAAGCTCACCAATCTAGGGAGGGCTTAGCTTAATTAAAGTGTTTGATTTGCATTCAATTGATGTAAGATAGATTCTTGCAGCCCTTAGAGGTGATTTGGTCAGGGGTTAAGTGTATAGCACTTGCTTAGAGCTTTGAAGGCTCTTGGTCTGGTCTAACCTAAACTCCTAGTCCAAGACTGATAATATAGGTGTTAGCGGGAGTAGTATAGTTGAGATAATGATTAAGGGGGGTAGTAGGGTTGCCTTTTTTGTGTACTCGAATTGTCATTTTATTTTTATGTTATTTGTGGACGGGAATATGGTAAGTGCGGTGCTATATGTGAGTCGCAGGTAGAAATATAAGTTAAGTAGAGCGGTGATGGCTATTAGTGTTGGAATAATAATTATGTTATTTTTTGTTAATTCTTGAATAATTATTCATTTAGGGATGAAGCCAGATAATGGGGGTAGTCCTCCTAGGGATAATATTAAGATTAAGATTATGGAGGTGATTAGGGGAAATTTATTTCATATGTGGGATAAGGATAAGGTTGTGGTGGATGAGTTTAATATGAATAGTATGAAGGTAGATAGTGTTATTAGAATATATAAAGTTAAGTTTAGGATTATTATTGTAGGGTTGTAAATAATGATAGCGGCTATTCAGCCTATGTGGGCAATGGAGGAGTATGCTATGATTTTTCGTAGTTGAGTTTGATTTAGTCCGCCTCAGCCTCCTACTAGAACGGATGCGAGGGCTATTAGTATAAGAAGGTTGGTGTTAATTGATGGGGAGATTTGATATAGGATGGATATAGGTGCGATTTTTTGTCATGTTAGTAGGATTATTCCTGATATAAGTGTTACTCCTTGTGCTACTTCGGGAACTCAGAAGTGGAATGGAGATAGGCCTAGTTTTATTGTTAGGGCGGTGGTTATTATGATGGATGCGATGGGGTTTGAGATTTTTGAGATTACTCATTGGCCGGAGTAAAGAAGGTTAATGGTGACTCCTATTATTAGTAATATTGAGGCAGTAGCTTGTGTAAGAAAATATTTTGTAGAGGCTTCTATGGCTCGTGGATTATACTTTTTTATGAGGATAGGGATGATGGCTAGCATGTTTATTTCGAATCCAATTCAGATCAGTAATCAGTGCGAGCTTAGTATGACGATTATGGTCCCTGCCATGATAGTTGCTATAATAATAGTGAGAATAGGGGGTTTTATTAGTACGGGAAGGGTATAAACCAACATTTTCGGGGTATGGGCCCGATAGCTTAATTTAGCTGACCTTACTGTAGAATATAGTGTAAGTTTGGTAGCACGAAGATCTTTGAATTCTTAAGATTAGGTTCGAAGCCTATTATTCTAGAAATAAGAGGATTTAAACCTCTATTATTTACTCTATCAAAGTAACTCTTTTATCAGACATATTTCTTATGTTTGGGGTGGGATACTCGCGGTAATAATGGGTAAGGCAACATGTCATATGCATAGGGCTAAAGTTAGGGGTAGAAAATTTTTTCACAATAAGTGTATTAATTGATCATAGCGGAATCGAGGGTATGATGCTCGAATTCATAGGAAGCAGATAGTTAGTAAGAGGGTTTTTATAGTGAAGTTAATAGAGTAGAGTTCTGGTATAAATGGGTTGTGGAATGCACCGAAGAATAGAATTGTTGTGAGGATATTTATTATAATGATATTTGCGTACTCTGCTAGAAAGAATAGGGCAAAAGGACCCGCTGCATACTCTACGTTAAATCCAGAAACTAGTTCGGATTCTCCTTCAGTTAAGTCGAAGGGGGCTCGGTTAGTTTCTGCTAGAGTAGAAATGAATCATATCATGGCTAGGGGCCAGGCCGGAAAGATTAGTCATATATGTTCTTGGGTGATAATTAGTGTGGATAGTGTAAATGACCCGTTTATTAGGAGGACTGATAGGAGAATGATTGCTAGTGTTACTTCATATGAGATTGTTTGAGCTACTGCTCGGAGGGCTCCGATTAGAGCGTATTTGGAGTTTGAGGCTCATCCTGACCAAAGGATGGAGTATACGGCGAGACTTGATATTGCTAGTATGAATAGGACTCCTAAGTTTATATTAATGAGTGGGTAGGGCATTGGGAGAGGGATTCATATAGTTAGGGCTAGTGATAGAGCTAGAATGGGGGCTAGAATGAATATTGATATGGAGGATGTAAGTGGTCGTAGAGGTTCTTTTGTGAAGAGTTTTACTGCATCTGCGATTGGTTGAAGGAGGCCGTAGGGGCCTACGATATTAGGCCCTTTTCGAAGTTGTATGTAGCCTAAGACTTTTCGTTCAACGAGGGTGAGGAAGGCTACGGCAAGAAGGATTGGGATGATAAGAGAGATAATGTTGATAAAGAACATTTTGTTAGGGAGAGGAATTGAACCTCTGATAATAAAGGTTTAAGTTTTACGCAGTTACCGGGCTCTGCCACCCTAACAAAGCCCCTTTTCTCGGGCTTATGAGGAGATAAACTGGTTAGATTGAGTTGACTTCATCTATTAGTTTTAAGGCGCCTTTGTGAGGTAGGCCTTACATCCCTTGTCCTTTCGTACTGGGGGAGGTTATATAATAGATAGAAACCGACCTGGATTACTCCGGTCTGAACTCAGATCACGTAGGACTTTAATCGTTGAACAAACGAACCCTTAATAGCTGCTGCACCATTAGGATGTCCTGATCCAACATCGAGGTCGTAAACCCTATTGTCGATATGGACTCTTGAATAGGATTGCGCTGTTATCCCTAGGGTAACTTGTTCCGTTGATCAAAAATTATTGGATCAATAAGTGATGTTATATTTTGACTTGTGGGTCTAAATTTTAATCACTCGGGAGTTTTTTTATATTCCGAGGTCACCCCAACCTAAATTGCTAACCCACAATAATGGTGTAATGTTATGCCTTGTAGGTATTTAGTATCCATAAGTTTGGGTTAGTTAATTAAAGCTCCATAGGGTCTTCTCGTCTTATTGTGGCATTCCCGCCTCTTCACGGGAAGGTCAATTTCACTGATTGGGAATAAGAGACAGTTAAACCCTCGTGTGGCCATTCATACAAGTCCTTATTTAGAGAACAAATGATTATGCTACCTTTGCACGGTCAGGATACCGCGGCCGTTAAACAAGTGTCACTGGGCAGGCAGTGCCTCCAATACTAGAAATGCTGGAGGTGATGTTTTTGGTAAACAGGCGGGGTTTGTGTTTGCCGAGTTCCTTTTACTCCTTTTAATCTTTCCTTAAATGCATGCCTGTGTTGGGTTAACAATAGGGTAGATAAGTATTTCATTTTTGGGTTGATATTATCAGATTGTTAACTATCAGTGGTCTATCCGTTTCTGATATAAGCTTATGCGGGGAGAAAATAGTTCTTGTTACTCATACTAGCATTGTTGCTTCTATATTTAAATAGAATGGCCCAGGAGGTATAATTAGGAGTTGATGTAATATGATTGGGATTAAGTTATATTGTTTGTTGAGCTGGAACGCTTTCTCAATTGGTGGCTGCTTTTAAGCCAACTATGGTGATGTTAGTATATACTCTCTAATAAAGGTTGTATCCTGATTCTAAGAAGCTGTACCTTCTTAGACTATATTTTAAATTTACATTAAAATTTTGTTTTTTTTTAGGTAAATTTAAAGTTGAACTAAAATTCTGTTTGTGGGCAACCAGCTATCACCAGGCTCGTTAGGCTTTTCACCTCTACCCACAAATCTTCTCACTATTTTGCTACATAGATGAGTTGATCCTTTTAGATTGTTTATGGGTAGCTCGTCTGGTTTCGGGGAGCTTAGCTTAAGTTCTCTTTGTTAAGTCGTTTCTGGCTAGTTCATTATGCAAAAGGTAAAAGGGGTAATCTTTGCTGTTTAATACTGTTAAGATGTCTTTCATCATTCCCTTACGGTACTATCTCTATCGCTCCAATTAAAATTTCTATCTCCTATACTTTTATTATTTAACTAAATGTTTTACTTTATATGTCTGTGATACTTAAGTTTGGGGTTAGTTGGGCTAGCTTTTGTTCAAAGTGGTCATAAGTAATGAAATCTTCTGGGTGTAGGCCAGACGCTTTAGTTAAGCTACACTTTGATTAATCCAAGCACACCTTCCGGTATGCTTACCTTGTTACGACTTGTCTCCTCTTGTGTCTTAGTTAAGTTAATATGGTTATGGTTGTGTCTTATTACTTGAGGAGGGTGACGGGCGGTGTGTGCGTGCTTCATGGCCCTATTCAATTAAGCTCTCTATTCTTAATTTACTACTAAATCCTCCTTCAGTTTTTAATTTCATAAAAACGTTCGTGGAATGTTCTTGGGTAGAAAATGTAGCCCATTTCTTCCCACCCCATAAGTTACACCTTGACCTAACTTTTTTATGTAAAATGATTGTGCTTACTATTCTACCTTTTGAGGGTTTGCTGAAGATGGCGGTATATAGACTGAATTAGCAAAGGGTGGTGAGGTTTATCGGGGTTTATCGATTATAGAACAGGCTCCTCTAGAGGGATATAAAGCACCGCCAAGTCCTTTGAGTTTTAAGCTATTGCTAGTAGTCCTCTGGCGAATTATTTTGTTGTAAAATTATCTATGTTTAGGGCTAAGCATAGTGGGGTATCTAATCCCAGTTTGGGTCTTAGCTATCGTGTAGTCAGATTATTATAAAGTCACTTTCGTGGTCTATTTTATGGTAACTGTAGCTTTTTACGGCTTAGTTAAGTTTTAACTTTAGTGCAAAGGTATCTTAAACACGCTTTACGCCGTGGGCCTATTAGTTTGGGTTAATCGTATGACCGCGGTGGCTGGCACGAAATTTACCAACCCTTTTTAGTATGGCTTAGTCAAACTTTCGTTTATGGCTTAATTTTTATCACTGCTGTATCCCGTGGGGGTGTGGCTTAGCAAGGTGTTATGAGCTACTTAAGAGTGATCTTGGCATTTTCAGTGCCTTGCTTTATTAATTAAGCTACATTAACTTATACTGAAATTGTAGTGTGTATAATAAATAAAATACATAGTAAATATGAGAGGAAAAAAAAAGGGGATGCTATCTATAGATAGACCACGAGATCGAATGCGTGTAAGACTGTTGTGTTAAGTTAACTAGAGTAGCAATACATTTGTATACAATTTAAATAAAGCTTGTGAGTATTGTATGCACTTAGTCCTGTTTTTGGGTTGGCAGGACATAAATAAGTGTATAATAGATGACATGAGTTTATGGGGGGTAAGGGGGGTTTGTATAAGTTAACTTAATGTCTTGCGCGTGTACGTACGTGTACACACGTGTACGTACGTGTACACACGTGTACGTACGTGTACACACGTGTACGTACGTGTACGTACGTGTACGTACGTGTACACACGTGTACGTACGTGTACACACGTGTACGTACGTGTACACACGCGTGTACGTACGTGTACACACGTGTACGTACGTGTACACACGTGTACGTACGTGTACACACGTGTACGTACGTGTACACACGTGTACGTACGTGTACACACGTGTACGTACGTGTACACACGTGTACGTACGTGTACGTACGTGTACGTACGTGTACGTACGTGTACACACGTGTACGTACGTGTACACACGTGTACGTACGTGTACACACGTGTACGTACGTGTACACACGTGTACGTACGTGTACACACGTGTACGTACGTGTACACACGTGTGTCCTAGAATTATATGTCCTGAAACCATTGACTGAATAGCACCTTGATTTTATGCGTGAGTTGATAAATGATAATGAATAAGTCCAGCTACAAGTTATTTGACTGCATTAGGGCCGCGACGGGCATATTCCCTGAGAGCAGAAGATAAGTTAGAGTTAGTGCCGTTGCGGTCATAGATGAGTGATAGCAGATTCCCCCCCTAAAAATAAAAGATACCAAATGCATGACACCACAGTTATGTGTGATCATGGGCTGATTAGTCACTAGTCCATCGAGATGTCCCATTTGCGAGAATTAGTAGGATTGGAATAAATAGAGTCATGGCCCTGAGGTAAGAACCAGATGCCAGGTATAGTTTCATGATAGTAACCCCCACATTAGCATGGGCCCGGAGCGAGAAGAGTGACATTACAGGCAAGGATTGATGGTTTCTCGAGGCATGGTGATTAAGCCCTTATTGGACTAAGTGATATGCATCTAGTTACTGTTGAGGATCAATGGGTTGTGGAATTGGACTAGACATGTCCTATGTAAAGATATAATATCATGTACATGCTTATATGCATGGGGCAAGCCATTAATGCACGACGTACATAGGGGAGGGAAAGAAGGATTTTTTGGAGATACTGACATAGCACAGTAGAGGTGGTCCAATATATGAATGTAGGGGGTGTCAGGGAATAGTTTAAGAAGAATTTCAGCTTTGGGTGCTGATGGTGGAGCAAGAGCTTCTTCCTTGAGTCTTAGGGAGGGCGACTACTCTCCATTTTTGGTTTACAAGACCAAGGTAATGATTATACTACAAAGACTCTTCATTTTAGAAGATTATTTTCGATAACGCTAATTGTTGGCATTAGAATCAATAGGATGGTGAAATATAGAATTGAGGCGACCTGTCCGATAATGATGAAAGGGTGTTCAACTGGCTGTCCTCCAATCCAAGTTAAAGTGAGAAGATCGGCGACTAAAAGTCAGAATAGGCATTGGCTGAGGGGTCGGAATATTATACTGCGTTGCTTAGATGTGTGGAGGAATGGAATGAATGCTAAAATTAGGATGGAGAATACTAGGGCGAGTACACCTCCTAATTTATTAGGGATAGATCGTAGGATGGCATAGGCGAATAGGAAGTATCATTCAGGTTTGATATGTGGAGGGGTGTTTAGGGGGTTTGCAGGGGTGTAGTTGTCTGGATCTCCTAATAGGTCTGGTGAAAATAAAACTAGTGATATTAAGACTAGGAGCAGGAGTAGGATTCCTAGGATATCTTTAATTGTGTAGTAGGGGTGAAACGGAATTTTGTCTGAGTCTGATGTGATTCCTGAGGGGTTGTTGGATCCGGTTTCGTGTAGAAATAGGAGGTGTACTATTGCTAGAGCTGCGATGATGAATGGAAAGATAAAATGAAATGCAAAGAATCGTGTTAAGGTTGCTTTGTCTACTGAGAAGCCACCTCAGATTCACTCTACTAAGTTGGTTCCGATATAGGGGATGGCGGAGAGAAGGTTAGTGATTACAGTTGCCCCTCAAAATGATATTTGTCCTCACGGCAGTACATAGCCTATGAATGCTGTGGCTATGGTTGCGAATAGTAGTACAATTCCAATGTTTCATGTTTCTATGAATACATAGGATCCATAGTATAGGCCTCGTCCCACATGTATGAATAGGCAGATGAAGAATATGGAAGCGCCATTTGCATGTATATAGCGGATAATTCAGCCGTAGTTAACGTCTCGACAGATGTGGGTGACCGATGAAAAAGCTGTGGCCGTGTCCGATGTGTAGTGTATAGCTAGAAATAAACCTGTTAGAATCTGTAGAATCAAGCATACTCCTAATAAGGACCCGAAATTCCATCAAGCAGAGATGTTAGATGGCGCTGGGAGGTCAATGAATGAATTGTTGACAATTTTGGCTAGTGGGTGGGTTTTTCGAATGTTGGTCATTAATGTTCTTATAGTTGAAATACAACGATGATTTTTCATGTCATTAGTCATGGTTAAATTCCATGTAGGAATAATGATAACATACATTGTATTTATTTTAAGTATCGTTTTTGTGATGAGTTTTGTGGGTTTTGCCACTAAACCATCTCCTATTTATGGTGGGCTTGTGCTAATTATTAGCGGTGGGATTGGTTGTGCGATTGTTCTGAATTTTGGGGGTTCTTTTTTAGGGCTGATAGTGTTTTTAATTTATTTGGGGGGTATATTAGTAGTATTTGGTTATACAACTGCTATGGCTACTGAGCAATACCCTGAGGTGTGAGTTTCAAATAAGGCTGTTCTAGCGGCTTTTATTACTGGTCTATTGTCTGAGTTGTTGACTGCTTGCTATATTTTGAAGGATGATGAGGTGGAGGTAGTATTAAAGTTTAATGGAATAGGGGATTGGGTAATTTATGATACGGGGGACTCTGGGTTTTTTAGTGAAGAGGCTATGGGTATTGCGGCTTTATATAGTTATGGAACCTGGTTGGTGATTGTTACAGGTTGGTCGCTGTTAACTGGTGTGTTGGTTATCATGGAAGTTACCCGTGGTAATTAAGGATTAGTAGGCTGAGAATTATAGTTAGTATGAACGATAGGAAATAGAGCTTGATGAGACCCTTTTGATTTGAAATAAGGGTAGAAGATTTTATTTGGAAATACGAGATTGATTTGGGTAGGATGTTTTCTAGTCAGATGGAGTCCAGAAGTATAGATGCTGATTTCTGGCTGATGGTTAAACTTGTTTTAGGTGTGAGGCGGTGCATAATGGTTGGATAATAGCCAAGGAGGGTGGAAAATTTAAAGTAATTAGATGGATAGTTAAATTTGAGTCCTTGTATGGTAAGGTTTAGTTCTAGTGCCAGGATGAAACCCAAGATAGTTACTGCAAGGGCTATCATTTTTAGATAATGAGGCATAGTTATCTGTGGGATGGTGGTGGGTGTGATGCTGTGGGAGATAATGTATCCTGCAAATACACTTCCGATAAGGAGTCGTTTAATAGAGTTAATTAGGAGAGGATTATTCTCGTTGATAAGGATTATAGGGGAGAAGCGGGGCTGGCCTAGTAGAGCGAAGAATATAATTCGGGTGCTGTAGGCAGCGGTTAGGGATGTGGCAACGAGTGTAATTAAGAGGGCTCAGGCGTTGGTATTCGACGTGTTAGCGGACTCGATGATCAGGTCTTTGGAGTAGAATCCTGTAAGGAAAGGTATGCCTGTTAATGCGAGGCTTCCGACAATCAGGGAAGTTGTGGTGAAGGGAAGGACTTTAAATAGGCCACCTATCTTTCGAATGTCTTGTTCATCGTTTAGGCTGTGGATAATTGACCCTGAACATATGAATAACATAGCTTTAAAAAATGCGTGAGTGCAGATGTGTAAGAAGGCTAGGTAAGGCTGGTTAATGCCAATTGTTACTATTATTAGGCCTAGTTGGCTTGAGGTAGAGAACGCTACAATTTTTTTGATATCGTTCTGTGTAAGAGCGCAGATTGCAGTAAATAGTGTAGTAATAGCCCCTAAGCATAAAGTGAGGGTTTGAATAGTTTGATTATGCTCTATTAGTGGATGAAAGCGGATAAGAAGAAATACTCCTGCTACAACTATTGTGCTTGAGTGAAGTAGGGCTGATACAGGAGTGGGGCCTTCTATGGCTGAGGGGAGTCAGGGATGTAAGCCGAATTGAGCAGATTTACCGGTAGCTGCTAATAGTAAGCCAAGTAGCGGCAAATTAAAATTATCGTTTGTTGTAATAAAGATTTGTTGAAGGTCTCATGTGTTTAAGTTCAATAGAAACCATGCTATGGTTATAATGAAGCCTACATCTCCAATACGGTTATAGAGGATAGCTTGTAGGGCAGCTGTATTTGCATCGGTTCGGCCGTATCATCATCCAATAAGTAAAAATGATATAATGCCAACTCCTTCTCAGCCAATGAATAGTTGGAATATGTTGTTTGCGGTGACTAAGACTATTATAGTAATAAGAAATAAGAGAAGATACTTGAAAAATCGGTTAATATAAGGATCGGAGTGTATATATCATATAGAAAACTCTATAATAGACCACGTGACAAAAAGGGCTACGGGCACAAAGATTATTGAGAAGTAGTCTAATTTAAAACTCATGGATAGTTTTATGGTCTGGATTGTTATTCAATGTCAGTTTGAAACAATTGTTTCCTGTCCTGAGTAGATGAATATTATTGTGGGAATTATGCTAATTATGAATGCGTAAGAAGTAGCGGTTTTTACATAGTATGGGTATAGCTTATTTTTGTAGAGTTTAGTAGAGGTTATAATGATGGGCAAAGTAAGAATGACTAGAGCTGTGATTATGCATGAAGTAAATATATTTATTACTTTTATTTGGAGTTGCACCAATTTTTTGGTTCCTAAGACCAATGGATTACTTCTATCCTATAAAAGTTGAAAAAGCCATGTTCTTATACATGGGAGCATGAGTTAGCAGTTCTTGCAGTACTTTTTCGGTAAGCAAAAAGGTTTGAGCTTTTATTATTAGATTCACAATCTAATGTTTTTGTTAAACTATGCTTACAGTAGATGGGACCGAGAATAATTTTAGGGTTAAGGGATAGGAGGAGTAGAGGCAGTAGATGCAAGGTTATTAGGGCATTTTCTCGTGTGAATGACGGTTTGATATTTTTGATATGGTGGGAATATTTACCACGCTGTGTGGTGATTAGTATATAAAGTGAGTATAGGGCAGTGATGGTGATGTTAATTCCTATTAGAATAATAGTAATGTTGGATCATGAGAATGAGGATATCACTACAAATAGTTCTCCGATAAGATTAATTGTTGGAGGAAGAGCCAGATTTGTGAGGCTTGCTAATAACCATCAGGCTGCTATCAGGGGAAGGAGGGTTTGAAGTCCTCGTGCGAGAATCATAGTACGGCTATGGATTCGTTCGTAATTGGAGTTGGCTAAGCAGAATAGCATCGAGGATGTTAAACCATGGGCAATTATTAGGGCTGTTGCACCTATATAACTTCATGGTGTTTGAATAAGAACCGCTACAATAACGAGTGCCATATGACTAACTGAGGAGTATGCAATTAGGGATTTTAGATCTGTTTGACGGAGACAGATAGAGCTTGTTATGATTATGCCTCATAGAGATAATATTATGAAAGGATACGCTATGAAGTTGGTCAGGGGGTTTAGTAGGGTTGTAATTCGTATCATGCCATAGCCTCCTAATTTCAGGAGTACGGCGGCAAGTACCATGGAGCCGGCAATAGGGGCCTCTACGTGTGCTTTTGGTAGTCACAAGTGGAGGCCGTATAGAGGTATCTTTACTATGAATGCTATCATGCATGCCAATCATAAGAAAACATTAGATCAGGAGTTTGGCAGAGGTTGAATTCAGTATTGAATTATGAGAAAATTTAGGGAGCCCATGAAATTGTGGATGTAAAGGAGAGCTACTAGGAGTGGGAGAGATCCTATTAAAGTATAAAATAAGAAGTAGAGCCCTGCGTTTAGTCGTTCAGTTTGATTCCCCCATCGGGTAATAATGATCAGGGTTGGGATTAGTGTTGCCTCAAATAGGATGTAAAAGAAGATAAGTTCAGAGGCGGTGAAAGTTATAATTAGGAACAACTGGAGAAGAATCAGTATTGAAATATATAGTTTTTTTCGAGTTAAGGGTTCTTTTGATAAATGGTGTTGGCTTGCTATAAGTATAAGGGGTAGAAGTCATGTTGTAAGTGCTAGTAGCGGTGCTGATAGGGAGTCAGAGAAAAATATTAAGGAGGGGTTCAATGTATTATCATTTGGTTGATTCAGGTAGAATAAGCTGATTAAGCTGATTAGCAAACCATATGTTGTCGTGTTAATTCAGATTATGTTAGGCTTTGATACTCATGTAAGGGGGATCAGTATGATAGTGGGGATGATAATTTTTAGCATTGTAAGAGGTTTAGGTTTTGTACGTAATCAGTCCCGTAGGTGTTAGATACTATAACTAGTAGAGATAGTCCTAATGCTGCTTCGCAGGCAGCAAATACTAGTAGTACGATTGGTATCATGCTGGCTAATGTAAGGTGGTTGTTGAGAATAGTTACAGATATTATTACAAATAGTGATAATATTATGCCCTCTAAGCATAGTAGCGATGATATTAGGTGTGATCGATAAACAAGTATACCTATTAGAGAAAGAATGAATGCCAGAAAGATATTAATATATACTATGGACATATGATAATTATGAGATAAATCATAATCTAATGAGTCGAAATCATTTGTTTTGGCTTAAACTAATTATCATATTCGGTTCATTCTAGCCCCTTTTCGGTTCATTCGTACGCTAGGCTTGCAGCTAGGAGGGAGATTAGTAGGAGTGCTATGATAAGTATTGTTGTCAACTTGTTGGTTTGTGACGCTCAGGGAAGTGGGAGTAGGAGTGCGATTTCTAGGTCGAAAAGCAGGAATGTGATGGCAACTAGGAAGAATTTTATAGAGAAAGGTAGGCGAGCAGATCCCATGGGGTCAAAACCACATTCGTAGGGGCTTGTCTTGTCTGTATAAATATTTAGTTGGGGAAGTCAGAATGCGATTAGTACAAGTAAGGACGCTAGGGTTACATTAGTTATCAAGGTTAGTATTACGTTTATTACTTCTTTCCAGGTTGATCTGGAGCTAACTGATTGGAAGTCAATTGTACTAGTTATACTAAAGAAATAGGATCCTCATCAATAAATAGATACATATAAGAATAGTCAGACTACATCAACAAAGTGTCAATATCATGCAGCGGCTTCAAATCCGAAGTGGTGGTTTGATGTGAAGTGGTAGTATAGTTGTCGGAGAAAGCACACGATAAGGAATGTGGAGCCAATAATTACATGTAGTCCGTGAAACCCAGTAGCTATAAAAAAGGTAGATCCGTACACTCCGTCGGAGATTGTAAAAGATGTCTCGTAGTATTCGGAGGCCTGTAATAGTGTAAAATATACGCCTAAGGAGATTGTAATAAATAGGCCTTGAAGTATGTGTTTACGATTGCCTTCTATTAAACTATGATGGGCTCAAGTAATAGATACTCCGGAGGCTAGGAGGACTGAGGTGTTGAGTAGAGGAACTTCTAGTGGGTTAAGAGGAATAATGCCGGTGGGAGGTCAGCAACCTCCAAGTTCAGGAGTAGGGGCTAGGCTGGAATGGTAAAAGGCTCAAAAGAAGCCTGCAAAGAAAAATACTTCTGATACAATAAAAAGAACTATTCCGTACCGTAGTCCTTTTTGTACAATAGGGGTGTGATGTCCTTGGAATGTGCCTTCTCGGATCACATCTCGTCATCACTGGTATATGGTTAGCAGGTTGGTTGTGAATCCTAATGTAAGTAGGGATATTGAGTTATAGTGAAATCATATGATAAGACCCGATGTTATAAGAAGGGCAGAAAGGGCTCCTGTTAGCGGTCATGGGCTTGGGTTAACTATATGGTAAGCGTGAGTTTGGTGGGTCATTAGGTGTTGTCATGTAAGTATAGACTTACTAGTAAGGTAAAGACATAGGCTTGAATTAAGGCAACAGCAAACTCTAGAATCGTAAATAGAATTAAAATAATAAAAGTGATGAAAGCTGTGGTCGCGCTAATATTAATAAGAGCTAAGGTAGCCCCTCCAATCAAATGGATTAGGAGGTGTCCTGCAGTAATATTGGCGGTTAATCGAACGGCTAGAGCTATGGGTTGAATGAATAGACTAATAGTTTCGATGATTACTAGTATTGGAATTAGGGGAAGAGGGGTGCCTTGGGGTAGAAAGTGTGCCAAGGATGCTTTGGTCTTATAGCGGAAACCGGTAATTACTGTCCCTGCTCATAGGGGGATTGCTATTCCGAGGTTTATAGAGAGTTGTGTCGTGGGCGTAAATGAGTGGGGTAGTAGTCCAAGTAGGTTAGTTGAACCAATGAATAGAATTAGTGATATAAGTATGAGAGCTCAGGTTCGTCCCTTTTGATTATGAATTGCTAGTATTTGTTTTGATGTTAATTGAATTAATCATTGCTGAATGGAGATTAACCGATTATTGATTAGGCGATTGGGTGCTGGGAATAAAATGGAAGGGAATATGACGATCAGTACTACAATAGGGAGACCTATTATTGAGGGGGCAGCGAAAGAGGCGAATAAATTTTCGTTCATTTGTTTTCTCAAGGATTATGTTGACTAGTGATTTTAGTAGACTTGGTTATTGGGTTTTCCGGGTAGTGGTGATTTGAAATTTTTAGTTGGAATAGAATGAAGAGGGTGAGAAATATTGAAAAGATTATAATAAATCAGGTGGATGTGTCTAGCTGTGGCATTTCATTAAGGGGAGGTTAAAACTCCCAGTCTTTAACTTAAAAGGTTAATGCTTTATAGCTTCTTAATGAGTAAGTCTAGTCTAGGTTATACTATTAAGGCAGATCAGGTTTCAAAATAAGATAGGGGGACTATTTCAAGAACAATGGGTATAAAGCTATGGTTAGATCCGCAGATTTCAGAGCACTGGCCATAATACAGTCCCGGTCGTATGGCTATAAGGGTGGTTTGGTTTAGTCGTCCTGGAATAGCGTCAGTTTTTAGACCTAGTGATGGAACAGCTCATGAATGCAAAACGTCTTCTGAAGAAATAAGTATTCGGATGGTTATTTCTATTGGGAGGACAACTCGGTTGTCTACTTCTAATAGTCGGAGTTCTCCTGGCTTTAATTCTTGTGTTGGGATTATGTAGGAGTCAAAGTTTAAGTCTTCATAATCAGTATATTCATAGCTTCAGTATCATTGGTGGCCTATTGTTTTCACGGTTAAAGAGGGGTTATTGATTTCGTCTATTATATAAAGGATTCGGAGGGAAGGTAGAGCGATTAGGATTAGGATAATGGCGGGTAGGATAGTTCATACTGTTTCTACTTCCTGTGCGTCTATTGTGCTTGTATGAGTTAATTTTGTAGTCAATATTAGGGAAATGATGTAGAGAACTAAAGAACTGATTAAGAATACAATTATTAGTGTATGGTCATGAAAATGAAGTAGCTCCTCTATAATAGGGGAGGTTGCGTCCTGTAATCCGAGTTGAAATGGGTACGCCATAGAGGTATATAGGGGTTTCACCTATAATTTAACCTTGACAAAGTTATGTAATATTTTACTAATACCTCCTGATTGAGAAAGACATAGTGGTTATGACATTGGCTTGAAACCAATTTTAGGGGGTTCGATTCCTTCCTTTCTTATTTTTGGATTACATATGTAGGTTCTTCGAACGTGTGATATGGAGGGGGACATCCATGTAGTCATTCAATATTAGTTGTAGTAAGTTCTACTATAGCAACTTCTCGTTTGGATGCAAAGGCCTCTCAGATTATAAAAATTATAAGCATCACCGCTGTAAGCGAGATAAACGATCCTATAGAGGAGACGGTATTTCAGGTGGTATATGCATCTGGATAGTCAGAGTACCGACGAGGTATTCCGGATAAACCTAGGAAATGCTGAGGGAAGAAAGTTATATTTACTCCCACAAATATAATTGTAAAGTGAATCTTTGCTCAAGTATCGTTAAGAGTATAACCTGAGAATAAGGGGAATCAGTGGGCAAATCCTCCCATAATGGCAAAAACTGCTCCCATTGAGAGCACATAGTGAAAATGAGCTACAACATAATACGTATCATGAAGAACGATGTCTAAGGACGAATTAGCTAGGACAATGCCTGTTAGCCCGCCTACTGTGAATAAGAAAATAAACCCTAAAGCTCATAGCATAGCTGGAGATCATTTAATATTGCCTCCGTGAAGTGTTGCCAGTCAACTAAATACTTTTACTCCTGTTGGAATAGCGATAATTATAGTGGCGGATGTGAAGTATGCTCGTGTGTCTACGTCTATTCCTACAGTAAACATATGGTGAGCTCATACGATAAAGCCTAAAAACCCAATAGATATTATTGCCCATACTATTCCTATATAGCCGAAAGGCTCTTTTTTCCCTGAGTAGTAAGTGACAATGTGAGAAATTATTCCGAACCCTGGCAGGATAAGAATGTAAACTTCAGGATGTCCGAAGAATCAGAATAAGTGTTGATATAGGATAGGGTCTCCTCCTCCAGCGGGATCGAAAAATGTCGTATTAAGATTACGGTCTGTTAAAAGTATTGTAATTCCAGCAGCCAGTACAGGCAGGGATAGTAGGAGTAGAACTGCTGTAATTAGTACTGATCATACAAATAGGGGGGTTTGATACTGGGATATTGCAGGGGGTTTTATGTTGATAATAGTAGTAATGAAATTAATTGCCCCTAAAATAGAAGAGACTCCGGCTAAATGTAAGGAGAAAATTGTAAGATCAACGGATGCTCCTGCATGGGCCAGATTGCCAGCCAGTGGGGGGTAAACGGTCCACCCCGTTCCTGCACCTGCTTCTACCATAGAAGATGCTAATAGTAGAAGAAAAGATGGAGGAAGAAGTCAGAAGCTCATGTTATTTATTCGGGGGAATGCCATGTCCGGAGCACCAATTATTAATGGCACTAGTCAGTTTCCAAAGCCCCCAATTATAATGGGCATGACTATGAAGAAGATTATTACGAAAGCATGGGCGGTTACGACGACGTTATAAATTTGATCGTCGCCTAGTAAAGTACCGGGCTGACCTAGTTCGGCTCGGATGAGGAGGCTCAAGGCAGTGCCTACTATGCCGGCTCATGCTCCAAATAGTAAGTATAAAGTACCAATATCTTTGTGATTAGTAGAGAACAGTCATCGGTTAATGAACATAGGTAAAATGGCTGATAAAAGCATTAGACTGTAAATCTAAAAATAGAGGTTTAAGTCCTCTTTTTGCCAAGCTCTGTGGTGAATTTTCATATTGAATTGCAAATTCAAAGAAGCAGCCTAGACGCCGCCGGGGCTTCTCCCGCCTTTTTTTTCTACGCGGCGGGAGAAGGTAGATTGAAGCCAGTTACTAGGGTATTTAGCTGTTAACTAAAATTTCGTGAGGTAGAAGCTCACCAATCTAGGGAGGGCTTAGCTTAATTAAAGTGTTTGATTTGCATTCAATTGATGTAAGATAGATTCTTGCAGCCCTTAGAGGTGATTTGGTCAGGGGTTAAGTGTATAGCACTTGCTTAGAGCTTTGAAGGCTCTTGGTCTGGTCTAACCTAAACTCCTAGTCCAAGACTGATAATATAGGTGTTAGCGGGAGTAGTATAGTTGAGATAATGATTAAGGGGGGTAGTAGGGTTGCCTTTTTTGTGTACTCGAATTGTCATTTTATTTTTATGTTATTTGTGGACGGGAATATGGTAAGTGCGGTGCTATATGTGAGTCGCAGGTAGAAATATAAGTTAAGTAGAGCGGTGATGGCTATTAGTGTTGGAATAATAATTATGTTATTTTTTGTTAATTCTTGAATAATTATTCATTTAGGGATGAAGCCAGATAATGGGGGTAGTCCTCCTAGGGATAATATTAAGATTAAGATTATGGAGGTGATTAGGGGAAATTTATTTCATATGTGGGATAAGGATAAGGTTGTGGTGGATGAGTTTAATATGAATAGTATGAAGGTAGATAGTGTTATTAGAATATATAAAGTTAAGTTTAGGATTATTATTGTAGGGTTGTAAATAATGATAGCGGCTATTCAGCCTATGTGGGCAATGGAGGAGTATGCTATGATTTTTCGTAGTTGAGTTTGATTTAGTCCGCCTCAGCCTCCTACTAGAACGGATGCGAGGGCTATTAGTATAAGAAGGTTGGTGTTAATTGATGGGGAGATTTGATATAGGATGGATATAGGTGCGATTTTTTGTCATGTTAGTAGGATTATTCCTGATATAAGTGTTACTCCTTGTGCTACTTCGGGAACTCAGAAGTGGAATGGAGATAGGCCTAGTTTTATTGTTAGGGCGGTGGTTATTATGATGGATGCGATGGGGTTTGAGATTTTTGAGATTACTCATTGGCCGGAGTAAAGAAGGTTAATGGTGACTCCTATTATTAGTAATATTGAGGCAGTAGCTTGTGTAAGAAAATATTTTGTAGAGGCTTCTATGGCTCGTGGATTATACTTTTTTATGAGGATAGGGATGATGGCTAGCATGTTTATTTCGAATCCAATTCAGATCAGTAATCAGTGCGAGCTTAGTATGACGATTATGGTCCCTGCCATGATAGTTGCTATAATAATAGTGAGAATAGGGGGTTTTATTAGTACGGGAAGGGTATAAACCAACATTTTCGGGGTATGGGCCCGATAGCTTAATTTAGCTGACCTTACTGTAGAATATAGTGTAAGTTTGGTAGCACGAAGATCTTTGAATTCTTAAGATTAGGTTCGAAGCCTATTATTCTAGAAATAAGAGGATTTAAACCTCTATTATTTACTCTATCAAAGTAACTCTTTTATCAGACATATTTCTTATGTTTGGGGTGGGATACTCGCGGTAATAATGGGTAAGGCAACATGTCATATGCATAGGGCTAAAGTTAGGGGTAGAAAATTTTTTCACAATAAGTGTATTAATTGATCATAGCGGAATCGAGGGTATGATGCTCGAATTCATAGGAAGCAGATAGTTAGTAAGAGGGTTTTTATAGTGAAGTTAATAGAGTAGAGTTCTGGTATAAATGGGTTGTGGAATGCACCGAAGAATAGAATTGTTGTGAGGATATTTATTATAATGATATTTGCGTACTCTGCTAGAAAGAATAGGGCAAAAGGACCCGCTGCATACTCTACGTTAAATCCAGAAACTAGTTCGGATTCTCCTTCAGTTAAGTCGAAGGGGGCTCGGTTAGTTTCTGCTAGAGTAGAAATGAATCATATCATGGCTAGGGGCCAGGCCGGAAAGATTAGTCATATATGTTCTTGGGTGATAATTAGTGTGGATAGTGTAAATGACCCGTTTATTAGGAGGACTGATAGGAGAATGATTGCTAGTGTTACTTCATATGAGATTGTTTGAGCTACTGCTCGGAGGGCTCCGATTAGAGCGTATTTGGAGTTTGAGGCTCATCCTGACCAAAGGATGGAGTATACGGCGAGACTTGATATTGCTAGTATGAATAGGACTCCTAAGTTTATATTAATGAGTGGGTAGGGCATTGGGAGAGGGATTCATATAGTTAGGGCTAGTGATAGAGCTAGAATGGGGGCTAGAATGAATATTGATATGGAGGATGTAAGTGGTCGTAGAGGTTCTTTTGTGAAGAGTTTTACTGCATCTGCGATTGGTTGAAGGAGGCCGTAGGGGCCTACGATATTAGGCCCTTTTCGAAGTTGTATGTAGCCTAAGACTTTTCGTTCAACGAGGGTGAGGAAGGCTACGGCAAGAAGGATTGGGATGATAAGAGAGATAATGTTGATAAAGAACATTTTGTTAGGGAGAGGAATTGAACCTCTGATAATAAAGGTTTAAGTTTTACGCAGTTACCGGGCTCTGCCACCCTAACAAAGCCCCTTTTCTCGGGCTTATGAGGAGATAAACTGGTTAGATTGAGTTGACTTCATCTATTAGTTTTAAGGCGCCTTTGTGAGGTAGGCCTTACATCCCTTGTCCTTTCGTACTGGGGGAGGTTATATAATAGATAGAAACCGACCTGGATTACTCCGGTCTGAACTCAGATCACGTAGGACTTTAATCGTTGAACAAACGAACCCTTAATAGCTGCTGCACCATTAGGATGTCCTGATCCAACATCGAGGTCGTAAACCCTATTGTCGATATGGACTCTTGAATAGGATTGCGCTGTTATCCCTAGGGTAACTTGTTCCGTTGATCAAAAATTATTGGATCAATAAGTGATGTTATATTTTGACTTGTGGGTCTAAATTTTAATCACTCGGGAGTTTTTTTATATTCCGAGGTCACCCCAACCTAAATTGCTAACCCACAATAATGGTGTAATGTTATGCCTTGTAGGTATTTAGTATCCATAAGTTTGGGTTAGTTAATTAAAGCTCCATAGGGTCTTCTCGTCTTATTGTGGCATTCCCGCCTCTTCACGGGAAGGTCAATTTCACTGATTGGGAATAAGAGACAGTTAAACCCTCGTGTGGCCATTCATACAAGTCCTTATTTAGAGAACAAATGATTATGCTACCTTTGCACGGTCAGGATACCGCGGCCGTTAAACAAGTGTCACTGGGCAGGCAGTGCCTCCAATACTAGAAATGCTGGAGGTGATGTTTTTGGTAAACAGGCGGGGTTTGTGTTTGCCGAGTTCCTTTTACTCCTTTTAATCTTTCCTTAAATGCATGCCTGTGTTGGGTTAACAATAGGG
>NW_027554619.1:0-16729 GCF_053574225.1 Canis aureus
CTCTTTAACCGTGAAAACAATAGGCCACCAATGATACTGAAGCTATGAATATACTGATTATGAAGACTTAAACTTTGACTCCTACATAATCCCAACACAAGAATTAAAGCCAGGAGAACTCCGACTATTAGAAGTAGACAACCGAGTTGTCCTCCCAATAGAAATAACCATCCGAATACTTATTTCTTCAGAAGACGTTTTGCATTCATGAGCTGTTCCATCACTAGGTCTAAAAACTGACGCTATTCCAGGACGACTAAACCAAACCACCCTTATAGCCATACGACCGGGACTGTATTATGGCCAGTGCTCTGAAATCTGCGGATCTAACCATAGCTTTATACCCATTGTTCTTGAAATAGTCCCCCTATCTTATTTTGAAACCTGATCTGCCTTAATAGTATAACCTAGACTAGACTTACTCATTAAGAAGCTATAAAGCATTAACCTTTTAAGTTAAAGACTGGGAGTTTTAACCTCCCCTTAATGAAATGCCACAGCTAGACACATCCACCTGATTTATTATAATCTTTTCAATATTTCTCACCCTCTTCATTCTATTCCAACTAAAAATTTCAAATCACCACTACCCGGAAAACCCAATAACCAAGTCTACTAAAATCACTAGTCAACATAATCCTTGAGAAAACAAATGAACGAAAATTTATTCGCCTCTTTCGCTGCCCCCTCAATAATAGGTCTCCCTATTGTAGTACTGATCGTCATATTCCCTTCCATTTTATTCCCAGCACCCAATCGCCTAATCAATAATCGGTTAATCTCCATTCAGCAATGATTAATTCAATTAACATCAAAACAAATACTAGCAATTCATAATCAAAAGGGACGAACCTGAGCTCTCATACTTATATCACTAATTCTATTCATTGGTTCAACTAACCTACTTGGACTACTACCCCACTCATTTACGCCCACGACACAACTCTCTATAAACCTCGGAATAGCAATCCCCCTATGAGCAGGGACAGTAATTACCGGTTTCCGCTATAAGACCAAAGCATCCTTGGCACACTTTCTACCCCAAGGCACCCCTCTTCCCCTAATTCCAATACTAGTAATCATCGAAACTATTAGTCTATTCATTCAACCCATAGCTCTAGCCGTTCGATTAACCGCCAATATTACTGCAGGACACCTCCTAATCCATTTGATTGGAGGGGCTACCTTAGCTCTTATTAATATTAGCGCGACCACAGCTTTCATCACTTTTATTATTTTAATTCTATTTACGATTCTAGAGTTTGCTGTTGCCTTAATTCAAGCCTATGTCTTTACCTTACTAGTAAGTCTATACTTACATGACAACACCTAATGACCCACCAAACTCACGCTTACCATATAGTTAACCCAAGCCCATGACCGCTAACAGGAGCCCTTTCTGCCCTTCTTATAACATCGGGTCTTATCATATGATTTCACTATAACTCAATATCCCTACTTACATTAGGATTCACAACCAACCTGCTAACCATATACCAGTGATGACGAGATGTGATCCGAGAAGGCACATTCCAAGGACATCACACCCCTATTGTACAAAAAGGACTACGGTACGGAATAGTTCTTTTTATTGTATCAGAAGTATTTTTCTTTGCAGGCTTCTTTTGAGCCTTTTACCATTCCAGCCTAGCCCCTACTCCTGAACTTGGAGGTTGCTGACCTCCCACCGGCATTATTCCTCTTAACCCACTAGAAGTTCCTCTACTCAACACCTCAGTCCTCCTAGCCTCCGGAGTATCTATTACTTGAGCCCATCATAGTTTAATAGAAGGCAATCGTAAACACATACTTCAAGGCCTATTTATTACAATCTCCTTAGGCGTATATTTTACACTATTACAGGCCTCCGAATACTACGAGACATCTTTTACAATCTCCGACGGAGTGTACGGATCTACCTTTTTTATAGCTACTGGGTTTCACGGACTACATGTAATTATTGGCTCCACATTCCTTATCGTGTGCTTTCTCCGACAACTATACTACCACTTCACATCAAACCACCACTTCGGATTTGAAGCCGCTGCATGATATTGACACTTTGTTGATGTAGTCTGACTATTCTTATATGTATCTATTTATTGATGAGGATCCTATTTCTTTAGTATAACTAGTACAATTGACTTCCAATCAGTTAGCTCCAGATCAACCTGGAAAGAAGTAATAAACGTAATACTAACCTTGATAACTAATGTAACCCTAGCGTCCTTACTTGTACTAATCGCATTCTGACTTCCCCAACTAAATATTTATACAGACAAGACAAGCCCCTACGAATGTGGTTTTGACCCCATGGGATCTGCTCGCCTACCTTTCTCTATAAAATTCTTCCTAGTTGCCATCACATTCCTGCTTTTCGACCTAGAAATCGCACTCCTACTCCCACTTCCCTGAGCGTCACAAACCAACAAGTTGACAACAATACTTATCATAGCACTCCTACTAATCTCCCTCCTAGCTGCAAGCCTAGCGTACGAATGAACCGAAAAGGGGCTAGAATGAACCGAATATGATAATTAGTTTAAGCCAAAACAAATGATTTCGACTCATTAGATTATGATTTATCTCATAATTATCATATGTCCATAGTATATATTAATATCTTTCTGGCATTCATTCTTTCTCTAATAGGTATACTTGTTTATCGATCACACCTAATATCATCGCTACTATGCTTAGAGGGCATAATATTATCACTATTTGTAATAATATCTGTAACTATTCTCAACAACCACCTTACATTAGCCAGCATGATACCAATCGTACTACTAGTATTTGCTGCCTGCGAAGCAGCATTAGGACTATCTCTACTAGTTATAGTATCTAACACCTACGGGACTGATTACGTACAAAACCTAAACCTCTTACAATGCTAAAAATTATCATCCCCACTATCATACTGATCCCCCTTACATGAGTATCAAAGCCTAACATAATCTGAATTAACACGACAACATATGGTTTGCTAATCAGCTTAATCAGCTTATTCTACCTGAATCAACCAAATGATAATACATTGAACCCCTCCTTAATATTTTTCTCTGACTCCCTATCAGCACCGCTACTAGCACTTACAACATGACTTCTACCCCTTATACTTATAGCAAGCCAACACCATTTATCAAAAGAACCCTTAACTCGAAAAAAACTATATATTTCAATACTGATTCTTCTCCAGTTGTTCCTAATTATAACTTTCACCGCCTCTGAACTTATCTTCTTTTACATCCTATTTGAGGCAACACTAATCCCAACCCTGATCATTATTACCCGATGGGGGAATCAAACTGAACGACTAAACGCAGGGCTCTACTTCTTATTTTATACTTTAATAGGATCTCTCCCACTCCTAGTAGCTCTCCTTTACATCCACAATTTCATGGGCTCCCTAAATTTTCTCATAATTCAATACTGAATTCAACCTCTGCCAAACTCCTGATCTAATGTTTTCTTATGATTGGCATGCATGATAGCATTCATAGTAAAGATACCTCTATACGGCCTCCACTTGTGACTACCAAAAGCACACGTAGAGGCCCCTATTGCCGGCTCCATGGTACTTGCCGCCGTACTCCTGAAATTAGGAGGCTATGGCATGATACGAATTACAACCCTACTAAACCCCCTGACCAACTTCATAGCGTATCCTTTCATAATATTATCTCTATGAGGCATAATCATAACAAGCTCTATCTGTCTCCGTCAAACAGATCTAAAATCCCTAATTGCATACTCCTCAGTTAGTCATATGGCACTCGTTATTGTAGCGGTTCTTATTCAAACACCATGAAGTTATATAGGTGCAACAGCCCTAATAATTGCCCATGGTTTAACATCCTCGATGCTATTCTGCTTAGCCAACTCCAATTACGAACGAATCCATAGCCGTACTATGATTCTCGCACGAGGACTTCAAACCCTCCTTCCCCTGATAGCAGCCTGATGGTTATTAGCAAGCCTCACAAATCTGGCTCTTCCTCCAACAATTAATCTTATCGGAGAACTATTTGTAGTGATATCCTCATTCTCATGATCCAACATTACTATTATTCTAATAGGAATTAACATCACCATCACTGCCCTATACTCACTTTATATACTAATCACCACACAGCGTGGTAAATATTCCCACCATATCAAAAATATCAAACCGTCATTCACACGAGAAAATGCCCTAATAACCTTGCATCTACTGCCTCTACTCCTCCTATCCCTTAACCCTAAAATTATTCTCGGTCCCATCTACTGTAAGCATAGTTTAACAAAAACATTAGATTGTGAATCTAATAATAAAAGCTCAAACCTTTTTGCTTACCGAAAAAGTACTGCAAGAACTGCTAACTCATGCTCCCATGTATAAGAACATGGCTTTTTCAACTTTTATAGGATAGAAGTAATCCATTGGTCTTAGGAACCAAAAAATTGGTGCAACTCCAAATAAAAGTAATAAATATATTTACTTCATGCATAATCACAGCTCTAGTCATTCTTACTTTGCCCATCATTATAACCTCTACTAAACTCTACAAAAATAAGCTATACCCATACTATGTAAAAACCGCTACTTCTTACGCATTCATAATTAGCATAATTCCCACAATAATA
Organism: Canis aureus; assembly: GCF_053574225.1. Lineage (NCBI taxonomy): Eukaryota > Metazoa > Chordata > Mammalia > Carnivora > Canidae > Canis > Canis aureus. Next base: position 4,627 of record NW_027554619.1, read on the forward strand.
TTCATCTACTCAGGACAGGAAACAATTGTTTCAAACTGACATTGAATAACAATCCAGACCATAAAACTATCCATGAGTTTTAAATTAGACTACTTCTCAATAATCTTTGTGCCCGTAGCCCTTTTTGTCACGTGGTCTATTATAGAGTTTTCTATATGATATATACACTCCGATCCTTATATTAACCGATTTTTCAAGTATCTTCTCTTATTTCTTATTACTATAATAGTCTTAGTCACCGCAAACAACATATTCCAACTATTCATTGGCTGAGAAGGAGTTGGCATTATATCATTTTTACTTATTGGATGATGATACGGCCGAACCGATGCAAATACAGCTGCCCTACAAGCTATCCTCTATAACCGTATTGGAGATGTAGGCTTCATTATAACCATAGCATGGTTTCTATTGAACTTAAACACATGAGACCTTCAACAAATCTTTATTACAACAAACGATAATTTTAATTTGCCGCTACTTGGCTTACTATTAGCAGCTACCGGTAAATCTGCTCAATTCGGCTTACATCCCTGACTCCCCTCAGCCATAGAAGGCCCCACTCCTGTATCAGCCCTACTTCACTCAAGCACAATAGTTGTAGCAGGAGTATTTCTTCTTATCCGCTTTCATCCACTAATAGAGCATAATCAAACTATTCAAACCCTCACTTTATGCTTAGGGGCTATTACTACACTATTTACTGCAATCTGCGCTCTTACACAGAACGATATCAAAAAAATTGTAGCGTTCTCTACCTCAAGCCAACTAGGCCTAATAATAGTAACAATTGGCATTAACCAGCCTTACCTAGCCTTCTTACACATCTGCACTCACGCATTTTTTAAAGCTATGTTATTCATATGTTCAGGGTCAATTATCCACAGCCTAAACGATGAACAAGACATTCGAAAGATAGGTGGCCTATTTAAAGTCCTTCCCTTCACCACAACTTCCCTGATTGTCGGAAGCCTCGCATTAACAGGCATACCTTTCCTTACAGGATTCTACTCCAAAGACCTGATCATCGAGTCCGCTAACACGTCGAATACCAACGCCTGAGCCCTCTTAATTACACTCGTTGCCACATCCCTAACCGCTGCCTACAGCACCCGAATTATATTCTTCGCTCTACTAGGCCAGCCCCGCTTCTCCCCTATAATCCTTATCAACGAGAATAATCCTCTCCTAATTAACTCTATTAAACGACTCCTTATCGGAAGTGTATTTGCAGGATACATTATCTCCCACAGCATCACACCCACCACCATCCCACAGATAACTATGCCTCATTATCTAAAAATGATAGCCCTTGCAGTAACTATCTTGGGTTTCATCCTGGCACTAGAACTAAACCTTACCATACAAGGACTCAAATTTAACTATCCATCTAATTACTTTAAATTTTCCACCCTCCTTGGCTATTATCCAACCATTATGCACCGCCTCACACCTAAAACAAGTTTAACCATCAGCCAGAAATCAGCATCTATACTTCTGGACTCCATCTGACTAGAAAACATCCTACCCAAATCAATCTCGTATTTCCAAATAAAATCTTCTACCCTTATTTCAAATCAAAAGGGTCTCATCAAGCTCTATTTCCTATCGTTCATACTAACTATAATTCTCAGCCTACTAATCCTTAATTACCACGGGTAACTTCCATGATAACCAACACACCAGTTAACAGCGACCAACCTGTAACAATCACCAACCAGGTTCCATAACTATATAAAGCCGCAATACCCATAGCCTCTTCACTAAAAAACCCAGAGTCCCCCGTATCATAAATTACCCAATCCCCTATTCCATTAAACTTTAATACTACCTCCACCTCATCATCCTTCAAAATATAGCAAGCAGTCAACAACTCAGACAATAGACCAGTAATAAAAGCCGCTAGAACAGCCTTATTTGAAACTCACACCTCAGGGTATTGCTCAGTAGCCATAGCAGTTGTATAACCAAATACTACTAATATACCCCCCAAATAAATTAAAAACACTATCAGCCCTAAAAAAGAACCCCCAAAATTCAGAACAATCGCACAACCAATCCCACCGCTAATAATTAGCACAAGCCCACCATAAATAGGAGATGGTTTAGTGGCAAAACCCACAAAACTCATCACAAAAACGATACTTAAAATAAATACAATGTATGTTATCATTATTCCTACATGGAATTTAACCATGACTAATGACATGAAAAATCATCGTTGTATTTCAACTATAAGAACATTAATGACCAACATTCGAAAAACCCACCCACTAGCCAAAATTGTCAACAATTCATTCATTGACCTCCCAGCGCCATCTAACATCTCTGCTTGATGGAATTTCGGGTCCTTATTAGGAGTATGCTTGATTCTACAGATTCTAACAGGTTTATTTCTAGCTATACACTACACATCGGACACGGCCACAGCTTTTTCATCGGTCACCCACATCTGTCGAGACGTTAACTACGGCTGAATTATCCGCTATATACATGCAAATGGCGCTTCCATATTCTTCATCTGCCTATTCATACATGTGGGACGAGGCCTATACTATGGATCCTATGTATTCATAGAAACATGAAACATTGGAATTGTACTACTATTCGCAACCATAGCCACAGCATTCATAGGCTATGTACTGCCGTGAGGACAAATATCATTTTGAGGGGCAACTGTAATCACTAACCTTCTCTCCGCCATCCCCTATATCGGAACCAACTTAGTAGAGTGAATCTGAGGTGGCTTCTCAGTAGACAAAGCAACCTTAACACGATTCTTTGCATTTCATTTTATCTTTCCATTCATCATCGCAGCTCTAGCAATAGTACACCTCCTATTTCTACACGAAACCGGATCCAACAACCCCTCAGGAATCACATCAGACTCAGACAAAATTCCGTTTCACCCCTACTACACAATTAAAGATATCCTAGGAATCCTACTCCTGCTCCTAGTCTTAATATCACTAGTTTTATTTTCACCAGACCTATTAGGAGATCCAGACAACTACACCCCTGCAAACCCCCTAAACACCCCTCCACATATCAAACCTGAATGATACTTCCTATTCGCCTATGCCATCCTACGATCTATCCCTAATAAATTAGGAGGTGTACTCGCCCTAGTATTCTCCATCCTAATTTTAGCATTCATTCCATTCCTCCACACATCTAAGCAACGCAGTATAATATTCCGACCCCTCAGCCAATGCCTATTCTGACTTTTAGTCGCCGATCTTCTCACTTTAACTTGGATTGGAGGACAGCCAGTTGAACACCCTTTCATCATTATCGGACAGGTCGCCTCAATTCTATATTTCACCATCCTATTGATTCTAATGCCAACAATTAGCGTTATCGAAAATAATCTTCTAAAATGAAGAGTCTTTGTAGTATAATCATTACCTTGGTCTTGTAAACCAAAAATGGAGAGTAGTCGCCCTCCCTAAGACTCAAGGAAGAAGCTCTTGCTCCACCATCAGCACCCAAAGCTGAAATTCTTCTTAAACTATTCCCTGACACCCCCTACATTCATATATTGGACCACCTCTACTGTGCTATGTCAGTATCTCCAAAAAATCCTTCTTTCCCTCCCCTATGTACGTCGTGCATTAATGGCTTGCCCCATGCATATAAGCATGTACATGATATTATATCTTTACATAGGACATGTCTAGTCCAATTCCACAACCCATTGATCCTCAACAGTAACTAGATGCATATCACTTAGTCCAATAAGGGCTTAATCACCATGCCTCGAGAAACCATCAATCCTTGCCTGTAATGTCACTCTTCTCGCTCCGGGCCCATGCTAATGTGGGGGTTACTATCATGAAACTATACCTGGCATCTGGTTCTTACCTCAGGGCCATGACTCTATTTATTCCAATCCTACTAATTCTCGCAAATGGGACATCTCGATGGACTAGTGACTAATCAGCCCATGATCACACATAACTGTGGTGTCATGCATTTGGTATCTTTTATTTTTAGGGGGGGAATCTGCTATCACTCATCTATGACCGCAACGGCACTAACTCTAACTTATCTTCTGCTCTCAGGGAATATGCCCGTCGCGGCCCTAATGCAGTCAAATAACTTGTAGCTGGACTTATTCATTATCATTTATCAACTCACGCATAAAATCAAGGTGCTATTCAGTCAATGGTTTCAGGACATATAATTCTAGGACACACGTGTGTACACGTACGTACACGTGTGTACACGTACGTACACGTGTGTACACGTACGTACACGTGTGTACACGTACGTACACGTGTGTACACGTACGTACACGTGTGTACACGTACGTACACGTACGTACACGTACGTACACGTACGTACACGTACGTACACGTACGTACACGTGTGTACACGTACGTACACGTGTGTACACGTACGTACACGTGTGTACACGTACGTACACGTGTGTACACGTACGTACACGTGTGTACACGTACGTACACGTGTGTACACGTACGTACACGCGCAAGACATTAAGTTAACTTATACAAACCCCCCTTACCCCCCATAAACTCATGTCATCTATTATACACTTATTTATGTCCTGCCAAACCCCAAAAACAGGACTAAGTGCATACAATACTCACAAGCTTTATTTAAATTGTATACAAATGTATTGCTACTCTAGTTAACTTAACACAACAGTCTTACACGCATTCGATCTCGTGGTCTATCTATAGATAGCATCCCCTTTTTTTTTCCTCTCATATTTACTATGTATTTTATTTATTATACACACTACAATTTCAGTATAAGTTAATGTAGCTTAATTAATAAAGCAAGGCACTGAAAATGCCAAGATGAGTCGCACGACTCCATAAACACAAAGGTTTGGTCCTAGCCTTCCTATTAGTTCTTAGTAGACTTACACATGCAAGTCTCCACGCCCCAGTGAGAATGCCCTTAAAATCAGCAGTGATCTAAAGGAGCAGGTATCAAGCACACTCTTAAGTAGCTCATAACACCTTGCTAAGCCACACCCCCACGGGATACAGCAGTGATAAAAATTAAGCCATAAACGAAAGTTTGACTAAGCCATACTAAAAAGGGTTGGTAAATTTCGTGCCAGCCACCGCGGTCATACGATTAACCCAAACTAATAGGCCCACGGCGTAAAGCGTGTTTAAGATACCTTTGCACTAAAGTTAAAACTTAACTAAGCCGTAAAAAGCTACAGTTACCATAAAATAGACCACGAAAGTGACTTTATAATAATCTGACTACACGATAGCTAAGACCCAAACTGGGATTAGATACCCCACTATGCTTAGCCCTAAACATAGATAATTTTACAACAAAATAATTCGCCAGAGGACTACTAGCAATAGCTTAAAACTCAAAGGACTTGGCGGTGCTTTATATCCCTCTAGAGGAGCCTGTTCTATAATCGATAAACCCCGATAAACCTCACCACCCTTTGCTAATTCAGTCTATATACCGCCATCTTCAGCAAACCCTCAAAAGGTAGAATAGTAAGCACAATCATTTTACATAAAAAAGTTAGGTCAAGGTGTAACTTATGGGGTGGGAAGAAATGGGCTACATTTTCTACCCAAGAACATTCCACGAACGTTTTTATGAAATTAAAAACTGAAGGAGGATTTAGTAGTAAATTAAGAATAGAGAGCTTAATTGAATAGGGCCATGAAGCACGCACACACCGCCCGTCACCCTCCTCAAGTAATAAGACACAACCATAACCATATTAACTTAACTAAGACACAAGAGGAGACAAGTCGTAACAAGGTAAGCATACCGGAAGGTGTGCTTGGATTAATCAAAGTGTAGCTTAACTAAAGCGTCTGGCCTACACCCAGAAGATTTCATTACTTATGACCACTTTGAACAAAAGCTAGCCCAACTAACCCCAAACTTAAGTATCACAGACATATAAAGTAAAACATTTAGTTAAATAATAAAAGTATAGGAGATAGAAATTTTAATTGGAGCGATAGAGATAGTACCGTAAGGGAATGATGAAAGACATCTTAACAGTATTAAACAGCAAAGATTACCCCTTTTACCTTTTGCATAATGAACTAGCCAGAAACGACTTAACAAAGAGAACTTAAGCTAAGCTCCCCGAAACCAGACGAGCTACCCATAAACAATCTAAAAGGATCAACTCATCTATGTAGCAAAATAGTGAGAAGATTTGTGGGTAGAGGTGAAAAGCCTAACGAGCCTGGTGATAGCTGGTTGCCCACAAACAGAATTTTAGTTCAACTTTAAATTTACCTAAAAAAAAACAAAATTTTAATGTAAATTTAAAATATAGTCTAAGAAGGTACAGCTTCTTAGAATCAGGATACAACCTTTATTAGAGAGTATATACTAACATCACCATAGTTGGCTTAAAAGCAGCCACCAATTGAGAAAGCGTTCCAGCTCAACAAACAATATAACTTAATCCCAATCATATTACATCAACTCCTAATTATACCTCCTGGGCCATTCTATTTAAATATAGAAGCAACAATGCTAGTATGAGTAACAAGAACTATTTTCTCCCCGCATAAGCTTATATCAGAAACGGATAGACCACTGATAGTTAACAATCTGATAATATCAACCCAAAAATGAAATACTTATCTACCCTATTGTTAACCCAACACAGGCATGCATTTAAGGAAAGATTAAAAGGAGTAAAAGGAACTCGGCAAACACAAACCCCGCCTGTTTACCAAAAACATCACCTCCAGCATTTCTAGTATTGGAGGCACTGCCTGCCCAGTGACACTTGTTTAACGGCCGCGGTATCCTGACCGTGCAAAGGTAGCATAATCATTTGTTCTCTAAATAAGGACTTGTATGAATGGCCACACGAGGGTTTAACTGTCTCTTATTCCCAATCAGTGAAATTGACCTTCCCGTGAAGAGGCGGGAATGCCACAATAAGACGAGAAGACCCTATGGAGCTTTAATTAACTAACCCAAACTTATGGATACTAAATACCTACAAGGCATAACATTACACCATTATTGTGGGTTAGCAATTTAGGTTGGGGTGACCTCGGAATATAAAAAAACTCCCGAGTGATTAAAATTTAGACCCACAAGTCAAAATATAACATCACTTATTGATCCAATAATTTTTGATCAACGGAACAAGTTACCCTAGGGATAACAGCGCAATCCTATTCAAGAGTCCATATCGACAATAGGGTTTACGACCTCGATGTTGGATCAGGACATCCTAATGGTGCAGCAGCTATTAAGGGTTCGTTTGTTCAACGATTAAAGTCCTACGTGATCTGAGTTCAGACCGGAGTAATCCAGGTCGGTTTCTATCTATTATATAACCTCCCCCAGTACGAAAGGACAAGGGATGTAAGGCCTACCTCACAAAGGCGCCTTAAAACTAATAGATGAAGTCAACTCAATCTAACCAGTTTATCTCCTCATAAGCCCGAGAAAAGGGGCTTTGTTAGGGTGGCAGAGCCCGGTAACTGCGTAAAACTTAAACCTTTATTATCAGAGGTTCAATTCCTCTCCCTAACAAAATGTTCTTTATCAACATTATCTCTCTTATCATCCCAATCCTTCTTGCCGTAGCCTTCCTCACCCTCGTTGAACGAAAAGTCTTAGGCTACATACAACTTCGAAAAGGGCCTAATATCGTAGGCCCCTACGGCCTCCTTCAACCAATCGCAGATGCAGTAAAACTCTTCACAAAAGAACCTCTACGACCACTTACATCCTCCATATCAATATTCATTCTAGCCCCCATTCTAGCTCTATCACTAGCCCTAACTATATGAATCCCTCTCCCAATGCCCTACCCACTCATTAATATAAACTTAGGAGTCCTATTCATACTAGCAATATCAAGTCTCGCCGTATACTCCATCCTTTGGTCAGGATGAGCCTCAAACTCCAAATACGCTCTAATCGGAGCCCTCCGAGCAGTAGCTCAAACAATCTCATATGAAGTAACACTAGCAATCATTCTCCTATCAGTCCTCCTAATAAACGGGTCATTTACACTATCCACACTAATTATCACCCAAGAACATATATGACTAATCTTTCCGGCCTGGCCCCTAGCCATGATATGATTCATTTCTACTCTAGCAGAAACTAACCGAGCCCCCTTCGACTTAACTGAAGGAGAATCCGAACTAGTTTCTGGATTTAACGTAGAGTATGCAGCGGGTCCTTTTGCCCTATTCTTTCTAGCAGAGTACGCAAATATCATTATAATAAATATCCTCACAACAATTCTATTCTTCGGTGCATTCCACAACCCATTTATACCAGAACTCTACTCTATTAACTTCACTATAAAAACCCTCTTACTAACTATCTGCTTCCTATGAATTCGAGCATCATACCCTCGATTCCGCTATGATCAATTAATACACTTATTGTGAAAAAATTTTCTACCCCTAACTTTAGCCCTATGCATATGACATGTTGCCTTACCCATTATTACCGCGAGTATCCCACCCCAAACATAAGAAATATGTCTGATAAAAGAGTTACTTTGATAGAGTAAATAATAGAGGTTTAAATCCTCTTATTTCTAGAATAATAGGCTTCGAACCTAATCTTAAGAATTCAAAGATCTTCGTGCTACCAAACTTACACTATATTCTACAGTAAGGTCAGCTAAATTAAGCTATCGGGCCCATACCCCGAAAATGTTGGTTTATACCCTTCCCGTACTAATAAAACCCCCTATTCTCACTATTATTATAGCAACTATCATGGCAGGGACCATAATCGTCATACTAAGCTCGCACTGATTACTGATCTGAATTGGATTCGAAATAAACATGCTAGCCATCATCCCTATCCTCATAAAAAAGTATAATCCACGAGCCATAGAAGCCTCTACAAAATATTTTCTTACACAAGCTACTGCCTCAATATTACTAATAATAGGAGTCACCATTAACCTTCTTTACTCCGGCCAATGAGTAATCTCAAAAATCTCAAACCCCATCGCATCCATCATAATAACCACCGCCCTAACAATAAAACTAGGCCTATCTCCATTCCACTTCTGAGTTCCCGAAGTAGCACAAGGAGTAACACTTATATCAGGAATAATCCTACTAACATGACAAAAAATCGCACCTATATCCATCCTATATCAAATCTCCCCATCAATTAACACCAACCTTCTTATACTAATAGCCCTCGCATCCGTTCTAGTAGGAGGCTGAGGCGGACTAAATCAAACTCAACTACGAAAAATCATAGCATACTCCTCCATTGCCCACATAGGCTGAATAGCCGCTATCATTATTTACAACCCTACAATAATAATCCTAAACTTAACTTTATATATTCTAATAACACTATCTACCTTCATACTATTCATATTAAACTCATCCACCACAACCTTATCCTTATCCCACATATGAAATAAATTTCCCCTAATCACCTCCATAATCTTAATCTTAATATTATCCCTAGGAGGACTACCCCCATTATCTGGCTTCATCCCTAAATGAATAATTATTCAAGAATTAACAAAAAATAACATAATTATTATTCCAACACTAATAGCCATCACCGCTCTACTTAACTTATATTTCTACCTGCGACTCACATATAGCACCGCACTTACCATATTCCCGTCCACAAATAACATAAAAATAAAATGACAATTCGAGTACACAAAAAAGGCAACCCTACTACCCCCCTTAATCATTATCTCAACTATACTACTCCCGCTAACACCTATATTATCAGTCTTGGACTAGGAGTTTAGGTTAGACCAGACCAAGAGCCTTCAAAGCTCTAAGCAAGTGCTATACACTTAACCCCTGACCAAATCACCTCTAAGGGCTGCAAGAATCTATCTTACATCAATTGAATGCAAATCAAACACTTTAATTAAGCTAAGCCCTCCCTAGATTGGTGAGCTTCTACCTCACGAAATTTTAGTTAACAGCTAAATACCCTAGTAACTGGCTTCAATCTACCTTCTCCCGCCGCGTAGAAAAAAAAGGCGGGAGAAGCCCCGGCGGCGTCTAGGCTGCTTCTTTGAATTTGCAATTCAATATGAAAATTCACCACAGAGCTTGGCAAAAAGAGGACTTAAACCTCTATTTTTAGATTTACAGTCTAATGCTTTTATCAGCCATTTTACCTATGTTCATTAACCGATGACTGTTCTCTACTAATCACAAAGATATTGGTACTTTATACTTACTATTTGGAGCATGAGCCGGCATAGTAGGCACTGCCTTGAGCCTCCTCATCCGAGCCGAACTAGGTCAGCCCGGTACTTTACTAGGCGACGATCAAATTTATAACGTCGTCGTAACCGCCCATGCTTTCGTAATAATCTTCTTCATAGTCATGCCCATTATAATTGGGGGCTTTGGAAACTGACTAGTGCCATTAATAATTGGTGCTCCGGACATGGCATTCCCCCGAATAAATAACATGAGCTTCTGACTTCTTCCTCCATCTTTTCTTCTACTATTAGCATCTTCTATGGTAGAAGCAGGTGCAGGAACGGGGTGGACCGTTTACCCCCCACTGGCTGGCAATCTGGCCCATGCAGGAGCATCCGTTGATCTTACAATTTTCTCCTTACATTTAGCCGGAGTCTCTTCTATTTTAGGGGCAATTAATTTCATTACTACTATTATCAACATAAAACCCCCTGCAATATCCCAGTATCAAACCCCCCTATTTGTATGATCAGTACTAATTACAGCAGTTCTACTCCTACTATCCCTGCCTGTACTGGCTGCTGGAATTACAATACTTTTAACAGACCGTAATCTTAATACGACATTTTTCGATCCCGCTGGAGGAGGAGACCCTATCCTATATCAACACTTATTCTGATTCTTCGGACATCCTGAAGTTTACATTCTTATCCTGCCAGGGTTCGGAATAATTTCTCACATTGTCACTTACTACTCAGGGAAAAAAGAGCCTTTCGGCTATATAGGAATAGTATGGGCAATAATATCTATTGGGTTTTTAGGCTTTATCGTATGAGCTCACCATATGTTTACTGTAGGAATAGACGTAGACACACGAGCATACTTCACATCCGCCACTATAATTATCGCTATTCCAACAGGAGTAAAAGTATTTAGTTGACTGGCAACACTTCACGGAGGCAATATTAAATGATCTCCAGCTATGCTATGAGCTTTAGGGTTTATTTTCTTATTCACAGTAGGCGGGCTAACAGGCATTGTCCTAGCTAATTCGTCCTTAGACATCGTTCTTCATGATACGTATTATGTTGTAGCTCATTTTCACTATGTGCTCTCAATGGGAGCAGTTTTTGCCATTATGGGAGGATTTGCCCACTGATTCCCCTTATTCTCAGGTTATACTCTTAACGATACTTGAGCAAAGATTCACTTTACAATTATATTTGTGGGAGTAAATATAACTTTCTTCCCTCAGCATTTCCTAGGTTTATCCGGAATACCTCGTCGGTACTCTGACTATCCAGATGCATATACCACCTGAAATACCGTCTCCTCTATAGGATCGTTTATCTCGCTTACAGCGGTGATGCTTATAATTTTTATAATCTGAGAGGCCTTTGCATCCAAACGAGAAGTTGCTATAGTAGAACTTACTACAACTAATATTGAATGACTACATGGATGTCCCCCTCCATATCACACGTTCGAAGAACCTACATATGTAATCCAAAAATAAGAAAGGAAGGAATCGAACCCCCTAAAATTGGTTTCAAGCCAATGTCATAACCACTATGTCTTTCTCAATCAGGAGGTATTAGTAAAATATTACATAACTTTGTCAAGGTTAAATTATAGGTGAAACCCCTATATACCTCTATGGCGTACCCATTTCAACTCGGATTACAGGACGCAACCTCCCCTATTATAGAGGAGCTACTTCATTTTCATGACCATACACTAATAATTGTATTCTTAATCAGTTCTTTAGTTCTCTACATCATTTCCCTAATATTGACTACAAAATTAACTCATACAAGCACAATAGACGCACAGGAAGTAGAAACAGTATGAACTATCCTACCCGCCATTATCCTAATCCTAATCGCTCTACCTTCCCTCCGAATCCTTTATATAATAGACGAAATCAATAACCCCTCTTTAAC
>NW_027554620.1:0-16748 GCF_053574225.1 Canis aureus
GTCTAGGTTATACTATTAAGGCAGATCAGGTTTCAAAATAAGATAGGGGGACTATTTCAAGAACAATGGGTATAAAGCTATGGTTAGATCCGCAGATTTCAGAGCACTGGCCATAATACAGTCCCGGTCGTATGGCTATAAGGGTGGTTTGGTTTAGTCGTCCTGGAATAGCGTCAGTTTTTAGACCTAGTGATGGAACAGCTCATGAATGCAAAACGTCTTCTGAAGAAATAAGTATTCGGATGGTTATTTCTATTGGGAGGACAACTCGGTTGTCTACTTCTAATAGTCGGAGTTCTCCTGGCTTTAATTCTTGTGTTGGGATTATGTAGGAGTCAAAGTTTAAGTCTTCATAATCAGTATATTCATAGCTTCAGTATCATTGGTGGCCTATTGTTTTCACGGTTAAAGAGGGGTTATTGATTTCGTCTATTATATAAAGGATTCGGAGGGAAGGTAGAGCGATTAGGATTAGGATAATGGCGGGTAGGATAGTTCATACTGTTTCTACTTCCTGTGCGTCTATTGTGCTTGTATGAGTTAATTTTGTAGTCAATATTAGGGAAATGATGTAGAGAACTAAAGAACTGATTAAGAATACAATTATTAGTGTATGGTCATGAAAATGAAGTAGCTCCTCTATAATAGGGGAGGTTGCGTCCTGTAATCCGAGTTGAAATGGGTACGCCATAGAGGTATATAGGGGTTTCACCTATAATTTAACCTTGACAAAGTTATGTAATATTTTACTAATACCTCCTGATTGAGAAAGACATAGTGGTTATGACATTGGCTTGAAACCAATTTTAGGGGGTTCGATTCCTTCCTTTCTTATTTTTGGATTACATATGTAGGTTCTTCGAACGTGTGATATGGAGGGGGACATCCATGTAGTCATTCAATATTAGTTGTAGTAAGTTCTACTATAGCAACTTCTCGTTTGGATGCAAAGGCCTCTCAGATTATAAAAATTATAAGCATCACCGCTGTAAGCGAGATAAACGATCCTATAGAGGAGACGGTATTTCAGGTGGTATATGCATCTGGATAGTCAGAGTACCGACGAGGTATTCCGGATAAACCTAGGAAATGCTGAGGGAAGAAAGTTATATTTACTCCCACAAATATAATTGTAAAGTGAATCTTTGCTCAAGTATCGTTAAGAGTATAACCTGAGAATAAGGGGAATCAGTGGGCAAATCCTCCCATAATGGCAAAAACTGCTCCCATTGAGAGCACATAGTGAAAATGAGCTACAACATAATACGTATCATGAAGAACGATGTCTAAGGACGAATTAGCTAGGACAATGCCTGTTAGCCCGCCTACTGTGAATAAGAAAATAAACCCTAAAGCTCATAGCATAGCTGGAGATCATTTAATATTGCCTCCGTGAAGTGTTGCCAGTCAACTAAATACTTTTACTCCTGTTGGAATAGCGATAATTATAGTGGCGGATGTGAAGTATGCTCGTGTGTCTACGTCTATTCCTACAGTAAACATATGGTGAGCTCATACGATAAAGCCTAAAAACCCAATAGATATTATTGCCCATACTATTCCTATATAGCCGAAAGGCTCTTTTTTCCCTGAGTAGTAAGTGACAATGTGAGAAATTATTCCGAACCCTGGCAGGATAAGAATGTAAACTTCAGGATGTCCGAAGAATCAGAATAAGTGTTGATATAGGATAGGGTCTCCTCCTCCAGCGGGATCGAAAAATGTCGTATTAAGATTACGGTCTGTTAAAAGTATTGTAATTCCAGCAGCCAGTACAGGCAGGGATAGTAGGAGTAGAACTGCTGTAATTAGTACTGATCATACAAATAGGGGGGTTTGATACTGGGATATTGCAGGGGGTTTTATGTTGATAATAGTAGTAATGAAATTAATTGCCCCTAAAATAGAAGAGACTCCGGCTAAATGTAAGGAGAAAATTGTAAGATCAACGGATGCTCCTGCATGGGCCAGATTGCCAGCCAGTGGGGGGTAAACGGTCCACCCCGTTCCTGCACCTGCTTCTACCATAGAAGATGCTAATAGTAGAAGAAAAGATGGAGGAAGAAGTCAGAAGCTCATGTTATTTATTCGGGGGAATGCCATGTCCGGAGCACCAATTATTAATGGCACTAGTCAGTTTCCAAAGCCCCCAATTATAATGGGCATGACTATGAAGAAGATTATTACGAAAGCATGGGCGGTTACGACGACGTTATAAATTTGATCGTCGCCTAGTAAAGTACCGGGCTGACCTAGTTCGGCTCGGATGAGGAGGCTCAAGGCAGTGCCTACTATGCCGGCTCATGCTCCAAATAGTAAGTATAAAGTACCAATATCTTTGTGATTAGTAGAGAACAGTCATCGGTTAATGAACATAGGTAAAATGGCTGATAAAAGCATTAGACTGTAAATCTAAAAATAGAGGTTTAAGTCCTCTTTTTGCCAAGCTCTGTGGTGAATTTTCATATTGAATTGCAAATTCAAAGAAGCAGCCTAGACGCCGCCGGGGCTTCTCCCGCCTTTTTTTTCTACGCGGCGGGAGAAGGTAGATTGAAGCCAGTTACTAGGGTATTTAGCTGTTAACTAAAATTTCGTGAGGTAGAAGCTCACCAATCTAGGGAGGGCTTAGCTTAATTAAAGTGTTTGATTTGCATTCAATTGATGTAAGATAGATTCTTGCAGCCCTTAGAGGTGATTTGGTCAGGGGTTAAGTGTATAGCACTTGCTTAGAGCTTTGAAGGCTCTTGGTCTGGTCTAACCTAAACTCCTAGTCCAAGACTGATAATATAGGTGTTAGCGGGAGTAGTATAGTTGAGATAATGATTAAGGGGGGTAGTAGGGTTGCCTTTTTTGTGTACTCGAATTGTCATTTTATTTTTATGTTATTTGTGGACGGGAATATGGTAAGTGCGGTGCTATATGTGAGTCGCAGGTAGAAATATAAGTTAAGTAGAGCGGTGATGGCTATTAGTGTTGGAATAATAATTATGTTATTTTTTGTTAATTCTTGAATAATTATTCATTTAGGGATGAAGCCAGATAATGGGGGTAGTCCTCCTAGGGATAATATTAAGATTAAGATTATGGAGGTGATTAGGGGAAATTTATTTCATATGTGGGATAAGGATAAGGTTGTGGTGGATGAGTTTAATATGAATAGTATGAAGGTAGATAGTGTTATTAGAATATATAAAGTTAAGTTTAGGATTATTATTGTAGGGTTGTAAATAATGATAGCGGCTATTCAGCCTATGTGGGCAATGGAGGAGTATGCTATGATTTTTCGTAGTTGAGTTTGATTTAGTCCGCCTCAGCCTCCTACTAGAACGGATGCGAGGGCTATTAGTATAAGAAGGTTGGTGTTAATTGATGGGGAGATTTGATATAGGATGGATATAGGTGCGATTTTTTGTCATGTTAGTAGGATTATTCCTGATATAAGTGTTACTCCTTGTGCTACTTCGGGAACTCAGAAGTGGAATGGAGATAGGCCTAGTTTTATTGTTAGGGCGGTGGTTATTATGATGGATGCGATGGGGTTTGAGATTTTTGAGATTACTCATTGGCCGGAGTAAAGAAGGTTAATGGTGACTCCTATTATTAGTAATATTGAGGCAGTAGCTTGTGTAAGAAAATATTTTGTAGAGGCTTCTATGGCTCGTGGATTATACTTTTTTATGAGGATAGGGATGATGGCTAGCATGTTTATTTCGAATCCAATTCAGATCAGTAATCAGTGCGAGCTTAGTATGACGATTATGGTCCCTGCCATGATAGTTGCTATAATAATAGTGAGAATAGGGGGTTTTATTAGTACGGGAAGGGTATAAACCAACATTTTCGGGGTATGGGCCCGATAGCTTAATTTAGCTGACCTTACTGTAGAATATAGTGTAAGTTTGGTAGCACGAAGATCTTTGAATTCTTAAGATTAGGTTCGAAGCCTATTATTCTAGAAATAAGAGGATTTAAACCTCTATTATTTACTCTATCAAAGTAACTCTTTTATCAGACATATTTCTTATGTTTGGGGTGGGATACTCGCGGTAATAATGGGTAAGGCAACATGTCATATGCATAGGGCTAAAGTTAGGGGTAGAAAATTTTTTCACAATAAGTGTATTAATTGATCATAGCGGAATCGAGGGTATGATGCTCGAATTCATAGGAAGCAGATAGTTAGTAAGAGGGTTTTTATAGTGAAGTTAATAGAGTAGAGTTCTGGTATAAATGGGTTGTGGAATGCACCGAAGAATAGAATTGTTGTGAGGATATTTATTATAATGATATTTGCGTACTCTGCTAGAAAGAATAGGGCAAAAGGACCCGCTGCATACTCTACGTTAAATCCAGAAACTAGTTCGGATTCTCCTTCAGTTAAGTCGAAGGGGGCTCGGTTAGTTTCTGCTAGAGTAGAAATGAATCATATCATGGCTAGGGGCCAGGCCGGAAAGATTAGTCATATATGTTCTTGGGTGATAATTAGTGTGGATAGTGTAAATGACCCGTTTATTAGGAGGACTGATAGGAGAATGATTGCTAGTGTTACTTCATATGAGATTGTTTGAGCTACTGCTCGGAGGGCTCCGATTAGAGCGTATTTGGAGTTTGAGGCTCATCCTGACCAAAGGATGGAGTATACGGCGAGACTTGATATTGCTAGTATGAATAGGACTCCTAAGTTTATATTAATGAGTGGGTAGGGCATTGGGAGAGGGATTCATATAGTTAGGGCTAGTGATAGAGCTAGAATGGGGGCTAGAATGAATATTGATATGGAGGATGTAAGTGGTCGTAGAGGTTCTTTTGTGAAGAGTTTTACTGCATCTGCGATTGGTTGAAGGAGGCCGTAGGGGCCTACGATATTAGGCCCTTTTCGAAGTTGTATGTAGCCTAAGACTTTTCGTTCAACGAGGGTGAGGAAGGCTACGGCAAGAAGGATTGGGATGATAAGAGAGATAATGTTGATAAAGAACATTTTGTTAGGGAGAGGAATTGAACCTCTGATAATAAAGGTTTAAGTTTTACGCAGTTACCGGGCTCTGCCACCCTAACAAAGCCCCTTTTCTCGGGCTTATGAGGAGATAAACTGGTTAGATTGAGTTGACTTCATCTATTAGTTTTAAGGCGCCTTTGTGAGGTAGGCCTTACATCCCTTGTCCTTTCGTACTGGGGGAGGTTATATAATAGATAGAAACCGACCTGGATTACTCCGGTCTGAACTCAGATCACGTAGGACTTTAATCGTTGAACAAACGAACCCTTAATAGCTGCTGCACCATTAGGATGTCCTGATCCAACATCGAGGTCGTAAACCCTATTGTCGATATGGACTCTTGAATAGGATTGCGCTGTTATCCCTAGGGTAACTTGTTCCGTTGATCAAAAATTATTGGATCAATAAGTGATGTTATATTTTGACTTGTGGGTCTAAATTTTAATCACTCGGGAGTTTTTTTATATTCCGAGGTCACCCCAACCTAAATTGCTAACCCACAATAATGGTGTAATGTTATGCCTTGTAGGTATTTAGTATCCATAAGTTTGGGTTAGTTAATTAAAGCTCCATAGGGTCTTCTCGTCTTATTGTGGCATTCCCGCCTCTTCACGGGAAGGTCAATTTCACTGATTGGGAATAAGAGACAGTTAAACCCTCGTGTGGCCATTCATACAAGTCCTTATTTAGAGAACAAATGATTATGCTACCTTTGCACGGTCAGGATACCGCGGCCGTTAAACAAGTGTCACTGGGCAGGCAGTGCCTCCAATACTAGAAATGCTGGAGGTGATGTTTTTGGTAAACAGGCGGGGTTTGTGTTTGCCGAGTTCCTTTTACTCCTTTTAATCTTTCCTTAAATGCATGCCTGTGTTGGGTTAACAATAGGGTAGATAAGTATTTCATTTTTGGGTTGATATTATCAGATTGTTAACTATCAGTGGTCTATCCGTTTCTGATATAAGCTTATGCGGGGAGAAAATAGTTCTTGTTACTCATACTAGCATTGTTGCTTCTATATTTAAATAGAATGGCCCAGGAGGTATAATTAGGAGTTGATGTAATATGATTGGGATTAAGTTATATTGTTTGTTGAGCTGGAACGCTTTCTCAATTGGTGGCTGCTTTTAAGCCAACTATGGTGATGTTAGTATATACTCTCTAATAAAGGTTGTATCCTGATTCTAAGAAGCTGTACCTTCTTAGACTATATTTTAAATTTACATTAAAATTTTGTTTTTTTTTAGGTAAATTTAAAGTTGAACTAAAATTCTGTTTGTGGGCAACCAGCTATCACCAGGCTCGTTAGGCTTTTCACCTCTACCCACAAATCTTCTCACTATTTTGCTACATAGATGAGTTGATCCTTTTAGATTGTTTATGGGTAGCTCGTCTGGTTTCGGGGAGCTTAGCTTAAGTTCTCTTTGTTAAGTCGTTTCTGGCTAGTTCATTATGCAAAAGGTAAAAGGGGTAATCTTTGCTGTTTAATACTGTTAAGATGTCTTTCATCATTCCCTTACGGTACTATCTCTATCGCTCCAATTAAAATTTCTATCTCCTATACTTTTATTATTTAACTAAATGTTTTACTTTATATGTCTGTGATACTTAAGTTTGGGGTTAGTTGGGCTAGCTTTTGTTCAAAGTGGTCATAAGTAATGAAATCTTCTGGGTGTAGGCCAGACGCTTTAGTTAAGCTACACTTTGATTAATCCAAGCACACCTTCCGGTATGCTTACCTTGTTACGACTTGTCTCCTCTTGTGTCTTAGTTAAGTTAATATGGTTATGGTTGTGTCTTATTACTTGAGGAGGGTGACGGGCGGTGTGTGCGTGCTTCATGGCCCTATTCAATTAAGCTCTCTATTCTTAATTTACTACTAAATCCTCCTTCAGTTTTTAATTTCATAAAAACGTTCGTGGAATGTTCTTGGGTAGAAAATGTAGCCCATTTCTTCCCACCCCATAAGTTACACCTTGACCTAACTTTTTTATGTAAAATGATTGTGCTTACTATTCTACCTTTTGAGGGTTTGCTGAAGATGGCGGTATATAGACTGAATTAGCAAAGGGTGGTGAGGTTTATCGGGGTTTATCGATTATAGAACAGGCTCCTCTAGAGGGATATAAAGCACCGCCAAGTCCTTTGAGTTTTAAGCTATTGCTAGTAGTCCTCTGGCGAATTATTTTGTTGTAAAATTATCTATGTTTAGGGCTAAGCATAGTGGGGTATCTAATCCCAGTTTGGGTCTTAGCTATCGTGTAGTCAGATTATTATAAAGTCACTTTCGTGGTCTATTTTATGGTAACTGTAGCTTTTTACGGCTTAGTTAAGTTTTAACTTTAGTGCAAAGGTATCTTAAACACGCTTTACGCCGTGGGCCTATTAGTTTGGGTTAATCGTATGACCGCGGTGGCTGGCACGAAATTTACCAACCCTTTTTAGTATGGCTTAGTCAAACTTTCGTTTATGGCTTAATTTTTATCACTGCTGTATCCCGTGGGGGTGTGGCTTAGCAAGGTGTTATGAGCTACTTAAGAGTGTGCTTGATACCTGCTCCTTTAGATCACTGCTGATTTTAAGGGCATTCTCACTGGGGCGTGGAGACTTGCATGTGTAAGTCTACTAAGAACTAATAGGAAGGCTAGGACCAAACCTTTGTGTTTATGGAGTCGTGCGACTCATCTTGGCATTTTCAGTGCCTTGCTTTATTAATTAAGCTACATTAACTTATACTGAAATTGTAGTGTGTATAATAAATAAAATACATAGTAAATATGAGAGGAAAAAAAAAGGGGATGCTATCTATAGATAGACCACGAGATCGAATGCGTGTAAGACTGTTGTGTTAAGTTAACTAGAGTAGCAATACATTTGTATACAATTTAAATAAAGCTTGTGAGTATTGTATGCACTTAGTCCTGTTTTTGGGGTTTGGCAGGACATAAATAAGTGTATAATAGATGACATGAGTTTATGGGGGGTAAGGGGGGTTTGTATAAGTTAACTTAATGTCTTGCGCGTGTACGTACGTGTACACACGTGTACGTACGTGTACACACGTGTACGTACGTGTACACACGTGTACGTACGTGTACACACGTGTACGTACGTGTACACACGTGTACGTACGTGTACACACGTGTACGTACGTGTACGTACGTGTACGTACGTGTACGTACGTGTACGTACGTGTACGTACGTGTACACACGTGTACGTACGTGTACACACGTGTACGTACGTGTACACACGTGTACGTACGTGTACACACGTGTACGTACGTGTACACACGTGTACGTACGTGTACACACGTGTACGTACGTGTACACACGTGTGTCCTAGAATTATATGTCCTGAAACCATTGACTGAATAGCACCTTGATTTTATGCGTGAGTTGATAAATGATAATGAATAAGTCCAGCTACAAGTTATTTGACTGCATTAGGGCCGCGACGGGCATATTCCCTGAGAGCAGAAGATAAGTTAGAGTTAGTGCCGTTGCGGTCATAGATGAGTGATAGCAGATTCCCCCCCTAAAAATAAAAGATACCAAATGCATGACACCACAGTTATGTGTGATCATGGGCTGATTAGTCACTAGTCCATCGAGATGTCCCATTTGCGAGAATTAGTAGGATTGGAATAAATAGAGTCATGGCCCTGAGGTAAGAACCAGATGCCAGGTATAGTTTCATGATAGTAACCCCCACATTAGCATGGGCCCGGAGCGAGAAGAGTGACATTACAGGCAAGGATTGATGGTTTCTCGAGGCATGGTGATTAAGCCCTTATTGGACTAAGTGATATGCATCTAGTTACTGTTGAGGATCAATGGGTTGTGGAATTGGACTAGACATGTCCTATGTAAAGATATAATATCATGTACATGCTTATATGCATGGGGCAAGCCATTAATGCACGACGTACATAGGGGAGGGAAAGAAGGATTTTTTGGAGATACTGACATAGCACAGTAGAGGTGGTCCAATATATGAATGTAGGGGGTGTCAGGGAATAGTTTAAGAAGAATTTCAGCTTTGGGTGCTGATGGTGGAGCAAGAGCTTCTTCCTTGAGTCTTAGGGAGGGCGACTACTCTCCATTTTTGGTTTACAAGACCAAGGTAATGATTATACTACAAAGACTCTTCATTTTAGAAGATTATTTTCGATAACGCTAATTGTTGGCATTAGAATCAATAGGATGGTGAAATATAGAATTGAGGCGACCTGTCCGATAATGATGAAAGGGTGTTCAACTGGCTGTCCTCCAATCCAAGTTAAAGTGAGAAGATCGGCGACTAAAAGTCAGAATAGGCATTGGCTGAGGGGTCGGAATATTATACTGCGTTGCTTAGATGTGTGGAGGAATGGAATGAATGCTAAAATTAGGATGGAGAATACTAGGGCGAGTACACCTCCTAATTTATTAGGGATAGATCGTAGGATGGCATAGGCGAATAGGAAGTATCATTCAGGTTTGATATGTGGAGGGGTGTTTAGGGGGTTTGCAGGGGTGTAGTTGTCTGGATCTCCTAATAGGTCTGGTGAAAATAAAACTAGTGATATTAAGACTAGGAGCAGGAGTAGGATTCCTAGGATATCTTTAATTGTGTAGTAGGGGTGAAACGGAATTTTGTCTGAGTCTGATGTGATTCCTGAGGGGTTGTTGGATCCGGTTTCGTGTAGAAATAGGAGGTGTACTATTGCTAGAGCTGCGATGATGAATGGAAAGATAAAATGAAATGCAAAGAATCGTGTTAAGGTTGCTTTGTCTACTGAGAAGCCACCTCAGATTCACTCTACTAAGTTGGTTCCGATATAGGGGATGGCGGAGAGAAGGTTAGTGATTACAGTTGCCCCTCAAAATGATATTTGTCCTCACGGCAGTACATAGCCTATGAATGCTGTGGCTATGGTTGCGAATAGTAGTACAATTCCAATGTTTCATGTTTCTATGAATACATAGGATCCATAGTATAGGCCTCGTCCCACATGTATGAATAGGCAGATGAAGAATATGGAAGCGCCATTTGCATGTATATAGCGGATAATTCAGCCGTAGTTAACGTCTCGACAGATGTGGGTGACCGATGAAAAAGCTGTGGCCGTGTCCGATGTGTAGTGTATAGCTAGAAATAAACCTGTTAGAATCTGTAGAATCAAGCATACTCCTAATAAGGACCCGAAATTCCATCAAGCAGAGATGTTAGATGGCGCTGGGAGGTCAATGAATGAATTGTTGACAATTTTGGCTAGTGGGTGGGTTTTTCGAATGTTGGTCATTAATGTTCTTATAGTTGAAATACAACGATGATTTTTCATGTCATTAGTCATGGTTAAATTCCATGTAGGAATAATGATAACATACATTGTATTTATTTTAAGTATCGTTTTTGTGATGAGTTTTGTGGGTTTTGCCACTAAACCATCTCCTATTTATGGTGGGCTTGTGCTAATTATTAGCGGTGGGATTGGTTGTGCGATTGTTCTGAATTTTGGGGGTTCTTTTTTAGGGCTGATAGTGTTTTTAATTTATTTGGGGGGTATATTAGTAGTATTTGGTTATACAACTGCTATGGCTACTGAGCAATACCCTGAGGTGTGAGTTTCAAATAAGGCTGTTCTAGCGGCTTTTATTACTGGTCTATTGTCTGAGTTGTTGACTGCTTGCTATATTTTGAAGGATGATGAGGTGGAGGTAGTATTAAAGTTTAATGGAATAGGGGATTGGGTAATTTATGATACGGGGGACTCTGGGTTTTTTAGTGAAGAGGCTATGGGTATTGCGGCTTTATATAGTTATGGAACCTGGTTGGTGATTGTTACAGGTTGGTCGCTGTTAACTGGTGTGTTGGTTATCATGGAAGTTACCCGTGGTAATTAAGGATTAGTAGGCTGAGAATTATAGTTAGTATGAACGATAGGAAATAGAGCTTGATGAGACCCTTTTGATTTGAAATAAGGGTAGAAGATTTTATTTGGAAATACGAGATTGATTTGGGTAGGATGTTTTCTAGTCAGATGGAGTCCAGAAGTATAGATGCTGATTTCTGGCTGATGGTTAAACTTGTTTTAGGTGTGAGGCGGTGCATAATGGTTGGATAATAGCCAAGGAGGGTGGAAAATTTAAAGTAATTAGATGGATAGTTAAATTTGAGTCCTTGTATGGTAAGGTTTAGTTCTAGTGCCAGGATGAAACCCAAGATAGTTACTGCAAGGGCTATCATTTTTAGATAATGAGGCATAGTTATCTGTGGGATGGTGGTGGGTGTGATGCTGTGGGAGATAATGTATCCTGCAAATACACTTCCGATAAGGAGTCGTTTAATAGAGTTAATTAGGAGAGGATTATTCTCGTTGATAAGGATTATAGGGGAGAAGCGGGGCTGGCCTAGTAGAGCGAAGAATATAATTCGGGTGCTGTAGGCAGCGGTTAGGGATGTGGCAACGAGTGTAATTAAGAGGGCTCAGGCGTTGGTATTCGACGTGTTAGCGGACTCGATGATCAGGTCTTTGGAGTAGAATCCTGTAAGGAAAGGTATGCCTGTTAATGCGAGGCTTCCGACAATCAGGGAAGTTGTGGTGAAGGGAAGGACTTTAAATAGGCCACCTATCTTTCGAATGTCTTGTTCATCGTTTAGGCTGTGGATAATTGACCCTGAACATATGAATAACATAGCTTTAAAAAATGCGTGAGTGCAGATGTGTAAGAAGGCTAGGTAAGGCTGGTTAATGCCAATTGTTACTATTATTAGGCCTAGTTGGCTTGAGGTAGAGAACGCTACAATTTTTTTGATATCGTTCTGTGTAAGAGCGCAGATTGCAGTAAATAGTGTAGTAATAGCCCCTAAGCATAAAGTGAGGGTTTGAATAGTTTGATTATGCTCTATTAGTGGATGAAAGCGGATAAGAAGAAATACTCCTGCTACAACTATTGTGCTTGAGTGAAGTAGGGCTGATACAGGAGTGGGGCCTTCTATGGCTGAGGGGAGTCAGGGATGTAAGCCGAATTGAGCAGATTTACCGGTAGCTGCTAATAGTAAGCCAAGTAGCGGCAAATTAAAATTATCGTTTGTTGTAATAAAGATTTGTTGAAGGTCTCATGTGTTTAAGTTCAATAGAAACCATGCTATGGTTATAATGAAGCCTACATCTCCAATACGGTTATAGAGGATAGCTTGTAGGGCAGCTGTATTTGCATCGGTTCGGCCGTATCATCATCCAATAAGTAAAAATGATATAATGCCAACTCCTTCTCAGCCAATGAATAGTTGGAATATGTTGTTTGCGGTGACTAAGACTATTATAGTAATAAGAAATAAGAGAAGATACTTGAAAAATCGGTTAATATAAGGATCGGAGTGTATATATCATATAGAAAACTCTATAATAGACCACGTGACAAAAAGGGCTACGGGCACAAAGATTATTGAGAAGTAGTCTAATTTAAAACTCATGGATAGTTTTATGGTCTGGATTGTTATTCAATGTCAGTTTGAAACAATTGTTTCCTGTCCTGAGTAGATGAATATTATTGTGGGAATTATGCTAATTATGAATGCGTAAGAAGTAGCGGTTTTTACATAGTATGGGTATAGCTTATTTTTGTAGAGTTTAGTAGAGGTTATAATGATGGGCAAAGTAAGAATGACTAGAGCTGTGATTATGCATGAAGTAAATATATTTATTACTTTTATTTGGAGTTGCACCAATTTTTTGGTTCCTAAGACCAATGGATTACTTCTATCCTATAAAAGTTGAAAAAGCCATGTTCTTATACATGGGAGCATGAGTTAGCAGTTCTTGCAGTACTTTTTCGGTAAGCAAAAAGGTTTGAGCTTTTATTATTAGATTCACAATCTAATGTTTTTGTTAAACTATGCTTACAGTAGATGGGACCGAGAATAATTTTAGGGTTAAGGGATAGGAGGAGTAGAGGCAGTAGATGCAAGGTTATTAGGGCATTTTCTCGTGTGAATGACGGTTTGATATTTTTGATATGGTGGGAATATTTACCACGCTGTGTGGTGATTAGTATATAAAGTGAGTATAGGGCAGTGATGGTGATGTTAATTCCTATTAGAATAATAGTAATGTTGGATCATGAGAATGAGGATATCACTACAAATAGTTCTCCGATAAGATTAATTGTTGGAGGAAGAGCCAGATTTGTGAGGCTTGCTAATAACCATCAGGCTGCTATCAGGGGAAGGAGGGTTTGAAGTCCTCGTGCGAGAATCATAGTACGGCTATGGATTCGTTCGTAATTGGAGTTGGCTAAGCAGAATAGCATCGAGGATGTTAAACCATGGGCAATTATTAGGGCTGTTGCACCTATATAACTTCATGGTGTTTGAATAAGAACCGCTACAATAACGAGTGCCATATGACTAACTGAGGAGTATGCAATTAGGGATTTTAGATCTGTTTGACGGAGACAGATAGAGCTTGTTATGATTATGCCTCATAGAGATAATATTATGAAAGGATACGCTATGAAGTTGGTCAGGGGGTTTAGTAGGGTTGTAATTCGTATCATGCCATAGCCTCCTAATTTCAGGAGTACGGCGGCAAGTACCATGGAGCCGGCAATAGGGGCCTCTACGTGTGCTTTTGGTAGTCACAAGTGGAGGCCGTATAGAGGTATCTTTACTATGAATGCTATCATGCATGCCAATCATAAGAAAACATTAGATCAGGAGTTTGGCAGAGGTTGAATTCAGTATTGAATTATGAGAAAATTTAGGGAGCCCATGAAATTGTGGATGTAAAGGAGAGCTACTAGGAGTGGGAGAGATCCTATTAAAGTATAAAATAAGAAGTAGAGCCCTGCGTTTAGTCGTTCAGTTTGATTCCCCCATCGGGTAATAATGATCAGGGTTGGGATTAGTGTTGCCTCAAATAGGATGTAAAAGAAGATAAGTTCAGAGGCGGTGAAAGTTATAATTAGGAACAACTGGAGAAGAATCAGTATTGAAATATATAGTTTTTTTCGAGTTAAGGGTTCTTTTGATAAATGGTGTTGGCTTGCTATAAGTATAAGGGGTAGAAGTCATGTTGTAAGTGCTAGTAGCGGTGCTGATAGGGAGTCAGAGAAAAATATTAAGGAGGGGTTCAATGTATTATCATTTGGTTGATTCAGGTAGAATAAGCTGATTAAGCTGATTAGCAAACCATATGTTGTCGTGTTAATTCAGATTATGTTAGGCTTTGATACTCATGTAAGGGGGATCAGTATGATAGTGGGGATGATAATTTTTAGCATTGTAAGAGGTTTAGGTTTTGTACGTAATCAGTCCCGTAGGTGTTAGATACTATAACTAGTAGAGATAGTCCTAATGCTGCTTCGCAGGCAGCAAATACTAGTAGTACGATTGGTATCATGCTGGCTAATGTAAGGTGGTTGTTGAGAATAGTTACAGATATTATTACAAATAGTGATAATATTATGCCCTCTAAGCATAGTAGCGATGATATTAGGTGTGATCGATAAACAAGTATACCTATTAGAGAAAGAATGAATGCCAGAAAGATATTAATATATACTATGGACATATGATAATTATGAGATAAATCATAATCTAATGAGTCGAAATCATTTGTTTTGGCTTAAACTAATTATCATATTCGGTTCATTCTAGCCCCTTTTCGGTTCATTCGTACGCTAGGCTTGCAGCTAGGAGGGAGATTAGTAGGAGTGCTATGATAAGTATTGTTGTCAACTTGTTGGTTTGTGACGCTCAGGGAAGTGGGAGTAGGAGTGCGATTTCTAGGTCGAAAAGCAGGAATGTGATGGCAACTAGGAAGAATTTTATAGAGAAAGGTAGGCGAGCAGATCCCATGGGGTCAAAACCACATTCGTAGGGGCTTGTCTTGTCTGTATAAATATTTAGTTGGGGAAGTCAGAATGCGATTAGTACAAGTAAGGACGCTAGGGTTACATTAGTTATCAAGGTTAGTATTACGTTTATTACTTCTTTCCAGGTTGATCTGGAGCTAACTGATTGGAAGTCAATTGTACTAGTTATACTAAAGAAATAGGATCCTCATCAATAAATAGATACATATAAGAATAGTCAGACTACATCAACAAAGTGTCAATATCATGCAGCGGCTTCAAATCCGAAGTGGTGGTTTGATGTGAAGTGGTAGTATAGTTGTCGGAGAAAGCACACGATAAGGAATGTGGAGCCAATAATTACATGTAGTCCGTGAAACCCAGTAGCTATAAAAAAGGTAGATCCGTACACTCCGTCGGAGATTGTAAAAGATGTCTCGTAGTATTCGGAGGCCTGTAATAGTGTAAAATATACGCCTAAGGAGATTGTAATAAATAGGCCTTGAAGTATGTGTTTACGATTGCCTTCTATTAAACTATGATGGGCTCAAGTAATAGATACTCCGGAGGCTAGGAGGACTGAGGTGTTGAGTAGAGGAACTTCTAGTGGGTTAAGAGGAATAATGCCGGTGGGAGGTCAGCAACCTCCAAGTTCAGGAGTAGGGGCTAGGCTGGAATGGTAAAAGGCTCAAAAGAAGCCTGCAAAGAAAAATACTTCTGATACAATAAAAAGAACTATTCCGTACCGTAGTCCTTTTTGTACAATAGGGGTGTGATGTCCTTGGAATGTGCCTTCTCGGATCACATCTCGTCATCACTGGTATATGGTTAGCAGGTTGGTTGTGAATCCTAATGTAAGTAGGGATATTGAGTTATAGTGAAATCATATGATAAGACCCGATGTTATAAGAAGGGCAGAAAGGGCTCCTGTTAGCGGTCATGGGCTTGGGTTAACTATATGGTAAGCGTGAGTTTGGTGGGTCATTAGGTGTTGTCATGTAAGTATAGACTTACTAGTAAGGTAAAGACATAGGCTTGAATTAAGGCAACAGCAAACTCTAGAATCGTAAATAGAATTAAAATAATAAAAGTGATGAAAGCTGTGGTCGCGCTAATATTAATAAGAGCTAAGGTAGCCCCTCCAATCAAATGGATTAGGAGGTGTCCTGCAGTAATATTGGCGGTTAATCGAACGGCTAGAGCTATGGGTTGAATGAATAGACTAATAGTTTCGATGATTACTAGTATTGGAATTAGGGGAAGAGGGGTGCCTTGGGGTAGAAAGTGTGCCAAGGATGCTTTGGTCTTATAGCGGAAACCGGTAATTACTGTCCCTGCTCATAGGGGGATTGCTATTCCGAGGTTTATAGAGAGTTGTGTCGTGGGCGTAAATGAGTGGGGTAGTAGTCCAAGTAGGTTAGTTGAACCAATGAATAGAATTAGTGATATAAGTATGAGAGCTCAGGTTCGTCCCTTTTGATTATGAATTGCTAGTATTTGTTTTGATGTTAATTGAATTAATCATTGCTGAATGGAGATTAACCGATTATTGATTAGGCGATTGGGTGCTGGGAATAAAATGGAAGGGAATATGACGATCAGTACTACAATAGGGAGACCTATTATTGAGGGGGCAGCGAAAGAGGCGAATAAATTTTCGTTCATTTGTTTTCTCAAGGATTATGTTGACTAGTGATTTTAGTAGACTTGGTTATTGGGTTTTCCGGGTAGTGGTGATTTGAAATTTTTAGTTGGAATAGAATGAAGAGGGTGAGAAATATTGAAAAGATTATAATAAATCAGGTGGATGTGTCTAGCTGTGGCATTTCATTAAGGGGAGGTTAAAACTCCCAGTCTTTAACTTAAAAGGTTAATGCTTTATAGCTTCTTAATGAGTAAGTCTAGTCTAGGT
>NW_027554621.1:0-16792 GCF_053574225.1 Canis aureus
TGCTATGATTTTTCGTAGTTGAGTTTGATTTAGTCCGCCTCAGCCTCCTACTAGAACGGATGCGAGGGCTATTAGTATAAGAAGGTTGGTGTTAATTGATGGGGAGATTTGATATAGGATGGATATAGGTGCGATTTTTTGTCATGTTAGTAGGATTATTCCTGATATAAGTGTTACTCCTTGTGCTACTTCGGGAACTCAGAAGTGGAATGGAGATAGGCCTAGTTTTATTGTTAGGGCGGTGGTTATTATGATGGATGCGATGGGGTTTGAGATTTTTGAGATTACTCATTGGCCGGAGTAAAGAAGGTTAATGGTGACTCCTATTATTAGTAATATTGAGGCAGTAGCTTGTGTAAGAAAATATTTTGTAGAGGCTTCTATGGCTCGTGGATTATACTTTTTTATGAGGATAGGGATGATGGCTAGCATGTTTATTTCGAATCCAATTCAGATCAGTAATCAGTGCGAGCTTAGTATGACGATTATGGTCCCTGCCATGATAGTTGCTATAATAATAGTGAGAATAGGGGGTTTTATTAGTACGGGAAGGGTATAAACCAACATTTTCGGGGTATGGGCCCGATAGCTTAATTTAGCTGACCTTACTGTAGAATATAGTGTAAGTTTGGTAGCACGAAGATCTTTGAATTCTTAAGATTAGGTTCGAAGCCTATTATTCTAGAAATAAGAGGATTTAAACCTCTATTATTTACTCTATCAAAGTAACTCTTTTATCAGACATATTTCTTATGTTTGGGGTGGGATACTCGCGGTAATAATGGGTAAGGCAACATGTCATATGCATAGGGCTAAAGTTAGGGGTAGAAAATTTTTTCACAATAAGTGTATTAATTGATCATAGCGGAATCGAGGGTATGATGCTCGAATTCATAGGAAGCAGATAGTTAGTAAGAGGGTTTTTATAGTGAAGTTAATAGAGTAGAGTTCTGGTATAAATGGGTTGTGGAATGCACCGAAGAATAGAATTGTTGTGAGGATATTTATTATAATGATATTTGCGTACTCTGCTAGAAAGAATAGGGCAAAAGGACCCGCTGCATACTCTACGTTAAATCCAGAAACTAGTTCGGATTCTCCTTCAGTTAAGTCGAAGGGGGCTCGGTTAGTTTCTGCTAGAGTAGAAATGAATCATATCATGGCTAGGGGCCAGGCCGGAAAGATTAGTCATATATGTTCTTGGGTGATAATTAGTGTGGATAGTGTAAATGACCCGTTTATTAGGAGGACTGATAGGAGAATGATTGCTAGTGTTACTTCATATGAGATTGTTTGAGCTACTGCTCGGAGGGCTCCGATTAGAGCGTATTTGGAGTTTGAGGCTCATCCTGACCAAAGGATGGAGTATACGGCGAGACTTGATATTGCTAGTATGAATAGGACTCCTAAGTTTATATTAATGAGTGGGTAGGGCATTGGGAGAGGGATTCATATAGTTAGGGCTAGTGATAGAGCTAGAATGGGGGCTAGAATGAATATTGATATGGAGGATGTAAGTGGTCGTAGAGGTTCTTTTGTGAAGAGTTTTACTGCATCTGCGATTGGTTGAAGGAGGCCGTAGGGGCCTACGATATTAGGCCCTTTTCGAAGTTGTATGTAGCCTAAGACTTTTCGTTCAACGAGGGTGAGGAAGGCTACGGCAAGAAGGATTGGGATGATAAGAGAGATAATGTTGATAAAGAACATTTTGTTAGGGAGAGGAATTGAACCTCTGATAATAAAGGTTTAAGTTTTACGCAGTTACCGGGCTCTGCCACCCTAACAAAGCCCCTTTTCTCGGGCTTATGAGGAGATAAACTGGTTAGATTGAGTTGACTTCATCTATTAGTTTTAAGGCGCCTTTGTGAGGTAGGCCTTACATCCCTTGTCCTTTCGTACTGGGGGAGGTTATATAATAGATAGAAACCGACCTGGATTACTCCGGTCTGAACTCAGATCACGTAGGACTTTAATCGTTGAACAAACGAACCCTTAATAGCTGCTGCACCATTAGGATGTCCTGATCCAACATCGAGGTCGTAAACCCTATTGTCGATATGGACTCTTGAATAGGATTGCGCTGTTATCCCTAGGGTAACTTGTTCCGTTGATCAAAAATTATTGGATCAATAAGTGATGTTATATTTTGACTTGTGGGTCTAAATTTTAATCACTCGGGAGTTTTTTTATATTCCGAGGTCACCCCAACCTAAATTGCTAACCCACAATAATGGTGTAATGTTATGCCTTGTAGGTATTTAGTATCCATAAGTTTGGGTTAGTTAATTAAAGCTCCATAGGGTCTTCTCGTCTTATTGTGGCATTCCCGCCTCTTCACGGGAAGGTCAATTTCACTGATTGGGAATAAGAGACAGTTAAACCCTCGTGTGGCCATTCATACAAGTCCTTATTTAGAGAACAAATGATTATGCTACCTTTGCACGGTCAGGATACCGCGGCCGTTAAACAAGTGTCACTGGGCAGGCAGTGCCTCCAATACTAGAAATGCTGGAGGTGATGTTTTTGGTAAACAGGCGGGGTTTGTGTTTGCCGAGTTCCTTTTACTCCTTTTAATCTTTCCTTAAATGCATGCCTGTGTTGGGTTAACAATAGGGTAGATAAGTATTTCATTTTTGGGTTGATATTATCAGATTGTTAACTATCAGTGGTCTATCCGTTTCTGATATAAGCTTATGCGGGGAGAAAATAGTTCTTGTTACTCATACTAGCATTGTTGCTTCTATATTTAAATAGAATGGCCCAGGAGGTATAATTAGGAGTTGATGTAATATGATTGGGATTAAGTTATATTGTTTGTTGAGCTGGAACGCTTTCTCAATTGGTGGCTGCTTTTAAGCCAACTATGGTGATGTTAGTATATACTCTCTAATAAAGGTTGTATCCTGATTCTAAGAAGCTGTACCTTCTTAGACTATATTTTAAATTTACATTAAAATTTTGTTTTTTTTTAGGTAAATTTAAAGTTGAACTAAAATTCTGTTTGTGGGCAACCAGCTATCACCAGGCTCGTTAGGCTTTTCACCTCTACCCACAAATCTTCTCACTATTTTGCTACATAGATGAGTTGATCCTTTTAGATTGTTTATGGGTAGCTCGTCTGGTTTCGGGGAGCTTAGCTTAAGTTCTCTTTGTTAAGTCGTTTCTGGCTAGTTCATTATGCAAAAGGTAAAAGGGGTAATCTTTGCTGTTTAATACTGTTAAGATGTCTTTCATCATTCCCTTACGGTACTATCTCTATCGCTCCAATTAAAATTTCTATCTCCTATACTTTTATTATTTAACTAAATGTTTTACTTTATATGTCTGTGATACTTAAGTTTGGGGTTAGTTGGGCTAGCTTTTGTTCAAAGTGGTCATAAGTAATGAAATCTTCTGGGTGTAGGCCAGACGCTTTAGTTAAGCTACACTTTGATTAATCCAAGCACACCTTCCGGTATGCTTACCTTGTTACGACTTGTCTCCTCTTGTGTCTTAGTTAAGTTAATATGGTTATGGTTGTGTCTTATTACTTGAGGAGGGTGACGGGCGGTGTGTGCGTGCTTCATGGCCCTATTCAATTAAGCTCTCTATTCTTAATTTACTACTAAATCCTCCTTCAGTTTTTAATTTCATAAAAACGTTCGTGGAATGTTCTTGGGTAGAAAATGTAGCCCATTTCTTCCCACCCCATAAGTTACACCTTGACCTAACTTTTTTATGTAAAATGATTGTGCTTACTATTCTACCTTTTGAGGGTTTGCTGAAGATGGCGGTATATAGACTGAATTAGCAAAGGGTGGTGAGGTTTATCGGGGTTTATCGATTATAGAACAGGCTCCTCTAGAGGGATATAAAGCACCGCCAAGTCCTTTGAGTTTTAAGCTATTGCTAGTAGTCCTCTGGCGAATTATTTTGTTGTAAAATTATCTATGTTTAGGGCTAAGC
Source organism: Canis aureus (assembly GCF_053574225.1). Classification (NCBI taxonomy): domain Eukaryota; kingdom Metazoa; phylum Chordata; class Mammalia; order Carnivora; family Canidae; genus Canis; species Canis aureus. The sequence continues at coordinate 3,946 of NW_027554621.1, forward strand.
ATAGTGGGGTATCTAATCCCAGTTTGGGTCTTAGCTATCGTGTAGTCAGATTATTATAAAGTCACTTTCGTGGTCTATTTTATGGTAACTGTAGCTTTTTACGGCTTAGTTAAGTTTTAACTTTAGTGCAAAGGTATCTTAAACACGCTTTACGCCGTGGGCCTATTAGTTTGGGTTAATCGTATGACCGCGGTGGCTGGCACGAAATTTACCAACCCTTTTTAGTATGGCTTAGTCAAACTTTCGTTTATGGCTTAATTTTTATCACTGCTGTATCCCGTGGGGGTGTGGCTTAGCAAGGTGTTATGAGCTACTTAAGAGTGTGCTTGATACCTGCTCCTTTAGATCACTGCTGATTTTAAGGGCATTCTCACTGGGGCGTGGAGACTTGCATGTGTAAGTCTACTAAGAACTAATAGGAAGGCTAGGACCAAACCTTTGTGTTTATGGAGTCGTGCGACTCATCTTGGCATTTTCAGTGCCTTGCTTTATTAATTAAGCTACATTAACTTATACTGAAATTGTAGTGTGTATAATAAATAAAATACATAGTAAATATGAGAGGAAAAAAAAAGGGGATGCTATCTATAGATAGACCACGAGATCGAATGCGTGTAAGACTGTTGTGTTAAGTTAACTAGAGTAGCAATACATTTGTATACAATTTAAATAAAGCTTGTGAGTATTGTATGCACTTAGTCCTGTTTTTGGGGTTTGGCAGGACATAAATAAGTGTATAATAGATGACATGAGTTTATGGGGGGTAAGGGGGGTTTGTATAAGTTAACTTAATGTCTTGCGCGTGTACGTACGTGTACACACGTGTACGTACGTGTACACACGTGTACGTACGTGTACACACGTGTACGTACGTGTACACACGTGTACGTACGTGTACACACGTGTACGTACGTGTACACACGTGTACGTACGTGTACGTACGTGTACGTACGTGTACGTACGTGTACGTACGTGTACGTACGTGTACACACGTGTACGTACGTGTACACACGTGTACGTACGTGTACACACGTGTACGTACGTGTACACACGTGTACGTACGTGTACACACGTGTACGTACGTGTACACACGTGTGTCCTAGAATTATATGTCCTGAAACCATTGACTGAATAGCACCTTGATTTTATGCGTGAGTTGATAAATGATAATGAATAAGTCCAGCTACAAGTTATTTGACTGCATTAGGGCCGCGACGGGCATATTCCCTGAGAGCAGAAGATAAGTTAGAGTTAGTGCCGTTGCGGTCATAGATGAGTGATAGCAGATTCCCCCCCTAAAAATAAAAGATACCAAATGCATGACACCACAGTTATGTGTGATCATGGGCTGATTAGTCACTAGTCCATCGAGATGTCCCATTTGCGAGAATTAGTAGGATTGGAATAAATAGAGTCATGGCCCTGAGGTAAGAACCAGATGCCAGGTATAGTTTCATGATAGTAACCCCCACATTAGCATGGGCCCGGAGCGAGAAGAGTGACATTACAGGCAAGGATTGATGGTTTCTCGAGGCATGGTGATTAAGCCCTTATTGGACTAAGTGATATGCATCTAGTTACTGTTGAGGATCAATGGGTTGTGGAATTGGACTAGACATGTCCTATGTAAAGATATAATATCATGTACATGCTTATATGCATGGGGCAAGCCATTAATGCACGACGTACATAGGGGAGGGAAAGAAGGATTTTTTGGAGATACTGACATAGCACAGTAGAGGTGGTCCAATATATGAATGTAGGGGGTGTCAGGGAATAGTTTAAGAAGAATTTCAGCTTTGGGTGCTGATGGTGGAGCAAGAGCTTCTTCCTTGAGTCTTAGGGAGGGCGACTACTCTCCATTTTTGGTTTACAAGACCAAGGTAATGATTATACTACAAAGACTCTTCATTTTAGAAGATTATTTTCGATAACGCTAATTGTTGGCATTAGAATCAATAGGATGGTGAAATATAGAATTGAGGCGACCTGTCCGATAATGATGAAAGGGTGTTCAACTGGCTGTCCTCCAATCCAAGTTAAAGTGAGAAGATCGGCGACTAAAAGTCAGAATAGGCATTGGCTGAGGGGTCGGAATATTATACTGCGTTGCTTAGATGTGTGGAGGAATGGAATGAATGCTAAAATTAGGATGGAGAATACTAGGGCGAGTACACCTCCTAATTTATTAGGGATAGATCGTAGGATGGCATAGGCGAATAGGAAGTATCATTCAGGTTTGATATGTGGAGGGGTGTTTAGGGGGTTTGCAGGGGTGTAGTTGTCTGGATCTCCTAATAGGTCTGGTGAAAATAAAACTAGTGATATTAAGACTAGGAGCAGGAGTAGGATTCCTAGGATATCTTTAATTGTGTAGTAGGGGTGAAACGGAATTTTGTCTGAGTCTGATGTGATTCCTGAGGGGTTGTTGGATCCGGTTTCGTGTAGAAATAGGAGGTGTACTATTGCTAGAGCTGCGATGATGAATGGAAAGATAAAATGAAATGCAAAGAATCGTGTTAAGGTTGCTTTGTCTACTGAGAAGCCACCTCAGATTCACTCTACTAAGTTGGTTCCGATATAGGGGATGGCGGAGAGAAGGTTAGTGATTACAGTTGCCCCTCAAAATGATATTTGTCCTCACGGCAGTACATAGCCTATGAATGCTGTGGCTATGGTTGCGAATAGTAGTACAATTCCAATGTTTCATGTTTCTATGAATACATAGGATCCATAGTATAGGCCTCGTCCCACATGTATGAATAGGCAGATGAAGAATATGGAAGCGCCATTTGCATGTATATAGCGGATAATTCAGCCGTAGTTAACGTCTCGACAGATGTGGGTGACCGATGAAAAAGCTGTGGCCGTGTCCGATGTGTAGTGTATAGCTAGAAATAAACCTGTTAGAATCTGTAGAATCAAGCATACTCCTAATAAGGACCCGAAATTCCATCAAGCAGAGATGTTAGATGGCGCTGGGAGGTCAATGAATGAATTGTTGACAATTTTGGCTAGTGGGTGGGTTTTTCGAATGTTGGTCATTAATGTTCTTATAGTTGAAATACAACGATGATTTTTCATGTCATTAGTCATGGTTAAATTCCATGTAGGAATAATGATAACATACATTGTATTTATTTTAAGTATCGTTTTTGTGATGAGTTTTGTGGGTTTTGCCACTAAACCATCTCCTATTTATGGTGGGCTTGTGCTAATTATTAGCGGTGGGATTGGTTGTGCGATTGTTCTGAATTTTGGGGGTTCTTTTTTAGGGCTGATAGTGTTTTTAATTTATTTGGGGGGTATATTAGTAGTATTTGGTTATACAACTGCTATGGCTACTGAGCAATACCCTGAGGTGTGAGTTTCAAATAAGGCTGTTCTAGCGGCTTTTATTACTGGTCTATTGTCTGAGTTGTTGACTGCTTGCTATATTTTGAAGGATGATGAGGTGGAGGTAGTATTAAAGTTTAATGGAATAGGGGATTGGGTAATTTATGATACGGGGGACTCTGGGTTTTTTAGTGAAGAGGCTATGGGTATTGCGGCTTTATATAGTTATGGAACCTGGTTGGTGATTGTTACAGGTTGGTCGCTGTTAACTGGTGTGTTGGTTATCATGGAAGTTACCCGTGGTAATTAAGGATTAGTAGGCTGAGAATTATAGTTAGTATGAACGATAGGAAATAGAGCTTGATGAGACCCTTTTGATTTGAAATAAGGGTAGAAGATTTTATTTGGAAATACGAGATTGATTTGGGTAGGATGTTTTCTAGTCAGATGGAGTCCAGAAGTATAGATGCTGATTTCTGGCTGATGGTTAAACTTGTTTTAGGTGTGAGGCGGTGCATAATGGTTGGATAATAGCCAAGGAGGGTGGAAAATTTAAAGTAATTAGATGGATAGTTAAATTTGAGTCCTTGTATGGTAAGGTTTAGTTCTAGTGCCAGGATGAAACCCAAGATAGTTACTGCAAGGGCTATCATTTTTAGATAATGAGGCATAGTTATCTGTGGGATGGTGGTGGGTGTGATGCTGTGGGAGATAATGTATCCTGCAAATACACTTCCGATAAGGAGTCGTTTAATAGAGTTAATTAGGAGAGGATTATTCTCGTTGATAAGGATTATAGGGGAGAAGCGGGGCTGGCCTAGTAGAGCGAAGAATATAATTCGGGTGCTGTAGGCAGCGGTTAGGGATGTGGCAACGAGTGTAATTAAGAGGGCTCAGGCGTTGGTATTCGACGTGTTAGCGGACTCGATGATCAGGTCTTTGGAGTAGAATCCTGTAAGGAAAGGTATGCCTGTTAATGCGAGGCTTCCGACAATCAGGGAAGTTGTGGTGAAGGGAAGGACTTTAAATAGGCCACCTATCTTTCGAATGTCTTGTTCATCGTTTAGGCTGTGGATAATTGACCCTGAACATATGAATAACATAGCTTTAAAAAATGCGTGAGTGCAGATGTGTAAGAAGGCTAGGTAAGGCTGGTTAATGCCAATTGTTACTATTATTAGGCCTAGTTGGCTTGAGGTAGAGAACGCTACAATTTTTTTGATATCGTTCTGTGTAAGAGCGCAGATTGCAGTAAATAGTGTAGTAATAGCCCCTAAGCATAAAGTGAGGGTTTGAATAGTTTGATTATGCTCTATTAGTGGATGAAAGCGGATAAGAAGAAATACTCCTGCTACAACTATTGTGCTTGAGTGAAGTAGGGCTGATACAGGAGTGGGGCCTTCTATGGCTGAGGGGAGTCAGGGATGTAAGCCGAATTGAGCAGATTTACCGGTAGCTGCTAATAGTAAGCCAAGTAGCGGCAAATTAAAATTATCGTTTGTTGTAATAAAGATTTGTTGAAGGTCTCATGTGTTTAAGTTCAATAGAAACCATGCTATGGTTATAATGAAGCCTACATCTCCAATACGGTTATAGAGGATAGCTTGTAGGGCAGCTGTATTTGCATCGGTTCGGCCGTATCATCATCCAATAAGTAAAAATGATATAATGCCAACTCCTTCTCAGCCAATGAATAGTTGGAATATGTTGTTTGCGGTGACTAAGACTATTATAGTAATAAGAAATAAGAGAAGATACTTGAAAAATCGGTTAATATAAGGATCGGAGTGTATATATCATATAGAAAACTCTATAATAGACCACGTGACAAAAAGGGCTACGGGCACAAAGATTATTGAGAAGTAGTCTAATTTAAAACTCATGGATAGTTTTATGGTCTGGATTGTTATTCAATGTCAGTTTGAAACAATTGTTTCCTGTCCTGAGTAGATGAATATTATTGTGGGAATTATGCTAATTATGAATGCGTAAGAAGTAGCGGTTTTTACATAGTATGGGTATAGCTTATTTTTGTAGAGTTTAGTAGAGGTTATAATGATGGGCAAAGTAAGAATGACTAGAGCTGTGATTATGCATGAAGTAAATATATTTATTACTTTTATTTGGAGTTGCACCAATTTTTTGGTTCCTAAGACCAATGGATTACTTCTATCCTATAAAAGTTGAAAAAGCCATGTTCTTATACATGGGAGCATGAGTTAGCAGTTCTTGCAGTACTTTTTCGGTAAGCAAAAAGGTTTGAGCTTTTATTATTAGATTCACAATCTAATGTTTTTGTTAAACTATGCTTACAGTAGATGGGACCGAGAATAATTTTAGGGTTAAGGGATAGGAGGAGTAGAGGCAGTAGATGCAAGGTTATTAGGGCATTTTCTCGTGTGAATGACGGTTTGATATTTTTGATATGGTGGGAATATTTACCACGCTGTGTGGTGATTAGTATATAAAGTGAGTATAGGGCAGTGATGGTGATGTTAATTCCTATTAGAATAATAGTAATGTTGGATCATGAGAATGAGGATATCACTACAAATAGTTCTCCGATAAGATTAATTGTTGGAGGAAGAGCCAGATTTGTGAGGCTTGCTAATAACCATCAGGCTGCTATCAGGGGAAGGAGGGTTTGAAGTCCTCGTGCGAGAATCATAGTACGGCTATGGATTCGTTCGTAATTGGAGTTGGCTAAGCAGAATAGCATCGAGGATGTTAAACCATGGGCAATTATTAGGGCTGTTGCACCTATATAACTTCATGGTGTTTGAATAAGAACCGCTACAATAACGAGTGCCATATGACTAACTGAGGAGTATGCAATTAGGGATTTTAGATCTGTTTGACGGAGACAGATAGAGCTTGTTATGATTATGCCTCATAGAGATAATATTATGAAAGGATACGCTATGAAGTTGGTCAGGGGGTTTAGTAGGGTTGTAATTCGTATCATGCCATAGCCTCCTAATTTCAGGAGTACGGCGGCAAGTACCATGGAGCCGGCAATAGGGGCCTCTACGTGTGCTTTTGGTAGTCACAAGTGGAGGCCGTATAGAGGTATCTTTACTATGAATGCTATCATGCATGCCAATCATAAGAAAACATTAGATCAGGAGTTTGGCAGAGGTTGAATTCAGTATTGAATTATGAGAAAATTTAGGGAGCCCATGAAATTGTGGATGTAAAGGAGAGCTACTAGGAGTGGGAGAGATCCTATTAAAGTATAAAATAAGAAGTAGAGCCCTGCGTTTAGTCGTTCAGTTTGATTCCCCCATCGGGTAATAATGATCAGGGTTGGGATTAGTGTTGCCTCAAATAGGATGTAAAAGAAGATAAGTTCAGAGGCGGTGAAAGTTATAATTAGGAACAACTGGAGAAGAATCAGTATTGAAATATATAGTTTTTTTCGAGTTAAGGGTTCTTTTGATAAATGGTGTTGGCTTGCTATAAGTATAAGGGGTAGAAGTCATGTTGTAAGTGCTAGTAGCGGTGCTGATAGGGAGTCAGAGAAAAATATTAAGGAGGGGTTCAATGTATTATCATTTGGTTGATTCAGGTAGAATAAGCTGATTAAGCTGATTAGCAAACCATATGTTGTCGTGTTAATTCAGATTATGTTAGGCTTTGATACTCATGTAAGGGGGATCAGTATGATAGTGGGGATGATAATTTTTAGCATTGTAAGAGGTTTAGGTTTTGTACGTAATCAGTCCCGTAGGTGTTAGATACTATAACTAGTAGAGATAGTCCTAATGCTGCTTCGCAGGCAGCAAATACTAGTAGTACGATTGGTATCATGCTGGCTAATGTAAGGTGGTTGTTGAGAATAGTTACAGATATTATTACAAATAGTGATAATATTATGCCCTCTAAGCATAGTAGCGATGATATTAGGTGTGATCGATAAACAAGTATACCTATTAGAGAAAGAATGAATGCCAGAAAGATATTAATATATACTATGGACATATGATAATTATGAGATAAATCATAATCTAATGAGTCGAAATCATTTGTTTTGGCTTAAACTAATTATCATATTCGGTTCATTCTAGCCCCTTTTCGGTTCATTCGTACGCTAGGCTTGCAGCTAGGAGGGAGATTAGTAGGAGTGCTATGATAAGTATTGTTGTCAACTTGTTGGTTTGTGACGCTCAGGGAAGTGGGAGTAGGAGTGCGATTTCTAGGTCGAAAAGCAGGAATGTGATGGCAACTAGGAAGAATTTTATAGAGAAAGGTAGGCGAGCAGATCCCATGGGGTCAAAACCACATTCGTAGGGGCTTGTCTTGTCTGTATAAATATTTAGTTGGGGAAGTCAGAATGCGATTAGTACAAGTAAGGACGCTAGGGTTACATTAGTTATCAAGGTTAGTATTACGTTTATTACTTCTTTCCAGGTTGATCTGGAGCTAACTGATTGGAAGTCAATTGTACTAGTTATACTAAAGAAATAGGATCCTCATCAATAAATAGATACATATAAGAATAGTCAGACTACATCAACAAAGTGTCAATATCATGCAGCGGCTTCAAATCCGAAGTGGTGGTTTGATGTGAAGTGGTAGTATAGTTGTCGGAGAAAGCACACGATAAGGAATGTGGAGCCAATAATTACATGTAGTCCGTGAAACCCAGTAGCTATAAAAAAGGTAGATCCGTACACTCCGTCGGAGATTGTAAAAGATGTCTCGTAGTATTCGGAGGCCTGTAATAGTGTAAAATATACGCCTAAGGAGATTGTAATAAATAGGCCTTGAAGTATGTGTTTACGATTGCCTTCTATTAAACTATGATGGGCTCAAGTAATAGATACTCCGGAGGCTAGGAGGACTGAGGTGTTGAGTAGAGGAACTTCTAGTGGGTTAAGAGGAATAATGCCGGTGGGAGGTCAGCAACCTCCAAGTTCAGGAGTAGGGGCTAGGCTGGAATGGTAAAAGGCTCAAAAGAAGCCTGCAAAGAAAAATACTTCTGATACAATAAAAAGAACTATTCCGTACCGTAGTCCTTTTTGTACAATAGGGGTGTGATGTCCTTGGAATGTGCCTTCTCGGATCACATCTCGTCATCACTGGTATATGGTTAGCAGGTTGGTTGTGAATCCTAATGTAAGTAGGGATATTGAGTTATAGTGAAATCATATGATAAGACCCGATGTTATAAGAAGGGCAGAAAGGGCTCCTGTTAGCGGTCATGGGCTTGGGTTAACTATATGGTAAGCGTGAGTTTGGTGGGTCATTAGGTGTTGTCATGTAAGTATAGACTTACTAGTAAGGTAAAGACATAGGCTTGAATTAAGGCAACAGCAAACTCTAGAATCGTAAATAGAATTAAAATAATAAAAGTGATGAAAGCTGTGGTCGCGCTAATATTAATAAGAGCTAAGGTAGCCCCTCCAATCAAATGGATTAGGAGGTGTCCTGCAGTAATATTGGCGGTTAATCGAACGGCTAGAGCTATGGGTTGAATGAATAGACTAATAGTTTCGATGATTACTAGTATTGGAATTAGGGGAAGAGGGGTGCCTTGGGGTAGAAAGTGTGCCAAGGATGCTTTGGTCTTATAGCGGAAACCGGTAATTACTGTCCCTGCTCATAGGGGGATTGCTATTCCGAGGTTTATAGAGAGTTGTGTCGTGGGCGTAAATGAGTGGGGTAGTAGTCCAAGTAGGTTAGTTGAACCAATGAATAGAATTAGTGATATAAGTATGAGAGCTCAGGTTCGTCCCTTTTGATTATGAATTGCTAGTATTTGTTTTGATGTTAATTGAATTAATCATTGCTGAATGGAGATTAACCGATTATTGATTAGGCGATTGGGTGCTGGGAATAAAATGGAAGGGAATATGACGATCAGTACTACAATAGGGAGACCTATTATTGAGGGGGCAGCGAAAGAGGCGAATAAATTTTCGTTCATTTGTTTTCTCAAGGATTATGTTGACTAGTGATTTTAGTAGACTTGGTTATTGGGTTTTCCGGGTAGTGGTGATTTGAAATTTTTAGTTGGAATAGAATGAAGAGGGTGAGAAATATTGAAAAGATTATAATAAATCAGGTGGATGTGTCTAGCTGTGGCATTTCATTAAGGGGAGGTTAAAACTCCCAGTCTTTAACTTAAAAGGTTAATGCTTTATAGCTTCTTAATGAGTAAGTCTAGTCTAGGTTATACTATTAAGGCAGATCAGGTTTCAAAATAAGATAGGGGGACTATTTCAAGAACAATGGGTATAAAGCTATGGTTAGATCCGCAGATTTCAGAGCACTGGCCATAATACAGTCCCGGTCGTATGGCTATAAGGGTGGTTTGGTTTAGTCGTCCTGGAATAGCGTCAGTTTTTAGACCTAGTGATGGAACAGCTCATGAATGCAAAACGTCTTCTGAAGAAATAAGTATTCGGATGGTTATTTCTATTGGGAGGACAACTCGGTTGTCTACTTCTAATAGTCGGAGTTCTCCTGGCTTTAATTCTTGTGTTGGGATTATGTAGGAGTCAAAGTTTAAGTCTTCATAATCAGTATATTCATAGCTTCAGTATCATTGGTGGCCTATTGTTTTCACGGTTAAAGAGGGGTTATTGATTTCGTCTATTATATAAAGGATTCGGAGGGAAGGTAGAGCGATTAGGATTAGGATAATGGCGGGTAGGATAGTTCATACTGTTTCTACTTCCTGTGCGTCTATTGTGCTTGTATGAGTTAATTTTGTAGTCAATATTAGGGAAATGATGTAGAGAACTAAAGAACTGATTAAGAATACAATTATTAGTGTATGGTCATGAAAATGAAGTAGCTCCTCTATAATAGGGGAGGTTGCGTCCTGTAATCCGAGTTGAAATGGGTACGCCATAGAGGTATATAGGGGTTTCACCTATAATTTAACCTTGACAAAGTTATGTAATATTTTACTAATACCTCCTGATTGAGAAAGACATAGTGGTTATGACATTGGCTTGAAACCAATTTTAGGGGGTTCGATTCCTTCCTTTCTTATTTTTGGATTACATATGTAGGTTCTTCGAACGTGTGATATGGAGGGGGACATCCATGTAGTCATTCAATATTAGTTGTAGTAAGTTCTACTATAGCAACTTCTCGTTTGGATGCAAAGGCCTCTCAGATTATAAAAATTATAAGCATCACCGCTGTAAGCGAGATAAACGATCCTATAGAGGAGACGGTATTTCAGGTGGTATATGCATCTGGATAGTCAGAGTACCGACGAGGTATTCCGGATAAACCTAGGAAATGCTGAGGGAAGAAAGTTATATTTACTCCCACAAATATAATTGTAAAGTGAATCTTTGCTCAAGTATCGTTAAGAGTATAACCTGAGAATAAGGGGAATCAGTGGGCAAATCCTCCCATAATGGCAAAAACTGCTCCCATTGAGAGCACATAGTGAAAATGAGCTACAACATAATACGTATCATGAAGAACGATGTCTAAGGACGAATTAGCTAGGACAATGCCTGTTAGCCCGCCTACTGTGAATAAGAAAATAAACCCTAAAGCTCATAGCATAGCTGGAGATCATTTAATATTGCCTCCGTGAAGTGTTGCCAGTCAACTAAATACTTTTACTCCTGTTGGAATAGCGATAATTATAGTGGCGGATGTGAAGTATGCTCGTGTGTCTACGTCTATTCCTACAGTAAACATATGGTGAGCTCATACGATAAAGCCTAAAAACCCAATAGATATTATTGCCCATACTATTCCTATATAGCCGAAAGGCTCTTTTTTCCCTGAGTAGTAAGTGACAATGTGAGAAATTATTCCGAACCCTGGCAGGATAAGAATGTAAACTTCAGGATGTCCGAAGAATCAGAATAAGTGTTGATATAGGATAGGGTCTCCTCCTCCAGCGGGATCGAAAAATGTCGTATTAAGATTACGGTCTGTTAAAAGTATTGTAATTCCAGCAGCCAGTACAGGCAGGGATAGTAGGAGTAGAACTGCTGTAATTAGTACTGATCATACAAATAGGGGGGTTTGATACTGGGATATTGCAGGGGGTTTTATGTTGATAATAGTAGTAATGAAATTAATTGCCCCTAAAATAGAAGAGACTCCGGCTAAATGTAAGGAGAAAATTGTAAGATCAACGGATGCTCCTGCATGGGCCAGATTGCCAGCCAGTGGGGGGTAAACGGTCCACCCCGTTCCTGCACCTGCTTCTACCATAGAAGATGCTAATAGTAGAAGAAAAGATGGAGGAAGAAGTCAGAAGCTCATGTTATTTATTCGGGGGAATGCCATGTCCGGAGCACCAATTATTAATGGCACTAGTCAGTTTCCAAAGCCCCCAATTATAATGGGCATGACTATGAAGAAGATTATTACGAAAGCATGGGCGGTTACGACGACGTTATAAATTTGATCGTCGCCTAGTAAAGTACCGGGCTGACCTAGTTCGGCTCGGATGAGGAGGCTCAAGGCAGTGCCTACTATGCCGGCTCATGCTCCAAATAGTAAGTATAAAGTACCAATATCTTTGTGATTAGTAGAGAACAGTCATCGGTTAATGAACATAGGTAAAATGGCTGATAAAAGCATTAGACTGTAAATCTAAAAATAGAGGTTTAAGTCCTCTTTTTGCCAAGCTCTGTGGTGAATTTTCATATTGAATTGCAAATTCAAAGAAGCAGCCTAGACGCCGCCGGGGCTTCTCCCGCCTTTTTTTTCTACGCGGCGGGAGAAGGTAGATTGAAGCCAGTTACTAGGGTATTTAGCTGTTAACTAAAATTTCGTGAGGTAGAAGCTCACCAATCTAGGGAGGGCTTAGCTTAATTAAAGTGTTTGATTTGCATTCAATTGATGTAAGATAGATTCTTGCAGCCCTTAGAGGTGATTTGGTCAGGGGTTAAGTGTATAGCACTTGCTTAGAGCTTTGAAGGCTCTTGGTCTGGTCTAACCTAAACTCCTAGTCCAAGACTGATAATATAGGTGTTAGCGGGAGTAGTATAGTTGAGATAATGATTAAGGGGGGTAGTAGGGTTGCCTTTTTTGTGTACTCGAATTGTCATTTTATTTTTATGTTATTTGTGGACGGGAATATGGTAAGTGCGGTGCTATATGTGAGTCGCAGGTAGAAATATAAGTTAAGTAGAGCGGTGATGGCTATTAGTGTTGGAATAATAATTATGTTATTTTTTGTTAATTCTTGAATAATTATTCATTTAGGGATGAAGCCAGATAATGGGGGTAGTCCTCCTAGGGATAATATTAAGATTAAGATTATGGAGGTGATTAGGGGAAATTTATTTCATATGTGGGATAAGGATAAGGTTGTGGTGGATGAGTTTAATATGAATAGTATGAAGGTAGATAGTGTTATTAGAATATATAAAGTTAAGTTTAGGATTATTATTGTAGGGTTGTAAATAATGATAGCGGCTATTCAGCCTATGTGGGCAATGGAGGAGTATGCTATGATTTTTCGTAGTTGAGTTTGATTTAGTCCGCCTCAGCCTCCTACTAGAACGGATGCGAGGGCTAT
>NW_027554622.1:0-16715 GCF_053574225.1 Canis aureus
TGCTTTTAAGCCAACTATGGTGATGTTAGTATATACTCTCTAATAAAGGTTGTATCCTGATTCTAAGAAGCTGTACCTTCTTAGACTATATTTTAAATTTACATTAAAATTTTGTTTTTTTTTAGGTAAATTTAAAGTTGAACTAAAATTCTGTTTGTGGGCAACCAGCTATCACCAGGCTCGTTAGGCTTTTCACCTCTACCCACAAATCTTCTCACTATTTTGCTACATAGATGAGTTGATCCTTTTAGATTGTTTATGGGTAGCTCGTCTGGTTTCGGGGAGCTTAGCTTAAGTTCTCTTTGTTAAGTCGTTTCTGGCTAGTTCATTATGCAAAAGGTAAAAGGGGTAATCTTTGCTGTTTAATACTGTTAAGATGTCTTTCATCATTCCCTTACGGTACTATCTCTATCGCTCCAATTAAAATTTCTATCTCCTATACTTTTATTATTTAACTAAATGTTTTACTTTATATGTCTGTGATACTTAAGTTTGGGGTTAGTTGGGCTAGCTTTTGTTCAAAGTGGTCATAAGTAATGAAATCTTCTGGGTGTAGGCCAGACGCTTTAGTTAAGCTACACTTTGATTAATCCAAGCACACCTTCCGGTATGCTTACCTTGTTACGACTTGTCTCCTCTTGTGTCTTAGTTAAGTTAATATGGTTATGGTTGTGTCTTATTACTTGAGGAGGGTGACGGGCGGTGTGTGCGTGCTTCATGGCCCTATTCAATTAAGCTCTCTATTCTTAATTTACTACTAAATCCTCCTTCAGTTTTTAATTTCATAAAAACGTTCGTGGAATGTTCTTGGGTAGAAAATGTAGCCCATTTCTTCCCACCCCATAAGTTACACCTTGACCTAACTTTTTTATGTAAAATGATTGTGCTTACTATTCTACCTTTTGAGGGTTTGCTGAAGATGGCGGTATATAGACTGAATTAGCAAAGGGTGGTGAGGTTTATCGGGGTTTATCGATTATAGAACAGGCTCCTCTAGAGGGATATAAAGCACCGCCAAGTCCTTTGAGTTTTAAGCTATTGCTAGTAGTCCTCTGGCGAATTATTTTGTTGTAAAATTATCTATGTTTAGGGCTAAGCATAGTGGGGTATCTAATCCCAGTTTGGGTCTTAGCTATCGTGTAGTCAGATTATTATAAAGTCACTTTCGTGGTCTATTTTATGGTAACTGTAGCTTTTTACGGCTTAGTTAAGTTTTAACTTTAGTGCAAAGGTATCTTAAACACGCTTTACGCCGTGGGCCTATTAGTTTGGGTTAATCGTATGACCGCGGTGGCTGGCACGAAATTTACCAACCCTTTTTAGTATGGCTTAGTCAAACTTTCGTTTATGGCTTAATTTTTATCACTGCTGTATCCCGTGGGGGTGTGGCTTAGCAAGGTGTTATGAGCTACTTAAGAGTGTGCTTGATACCTGCTCCTTTAGATCACTGCTGATTTTAAGGGCATTCTCACTGGGGCGTGGAGACTTGCATGTGTAAGTCTACTAAGAACTAATAGGAAGGCTAGGACCAAACCTTTGTGTTTATGGAGTCGTGCGACTCATCTTGGCATTTTCAGTGCCTTGCTTTATTAATTAAGCTACATTAACTTATACTGAAATTGTAGTGTGTATAATAAATAAAATACATAGTAAATATGAGAGGAAAAAAAAAGGGGATGCTATCTATAGATAGACCACGAGATCGAATGCGTGTAAGACTGTTGTGTTAAGTTAACTAGAGTAGCAATACATTTGTATACAATTTAAATAAAGCTTGTGAGTATTGTATGCACTTAGTCCTGTTTTTGGGGTTTGGCAGGACATAAATAAGTGTATAATAGATGACATGAGTTTATGGGGGGTAAGGGGGGTTTGTATAAGTTAACTTAATGTCTTGCGCGTGTACGTACGTGTACACACGTGTACGTACGTGTACACACGTGTACGTACGTGTACACACGTGTACGTACGTGTACACACGTGTACGTACGTGTACACACGTGTACGTACGTGTACACACGTGTACGTACGTGTACGTACGTGTACGTACGTGTACGTACGTGTACGTACGTGTACGTACGTGTACAGTGTACGTACGTGTACACACGTGTACGTACGTGTACACACGTGTACGTACGTGTACACACGTGTACGTACGTGTACACACGTGTACGTACGTGTACACACGTGTGTCCTAGAATTATATGTCCTGAAACCATTGACTGAATAGCACCTTGATTTTATGCGTGAGTTGATAAATGATAATGAATAAGTCCAGCTACAAGTTATTTGACTGCATTAGGGCCGCGACGGGCATATTCCCTGAGAGCAGAAGATAAGTTAGAGTTAGTGCCGTTGCGGTCATAGATGAGTGATAGCAGATTCCCCCCCTAAAAATAAAAGATACCAAATGCATGACACCACAGTTATGTGTGATCATGGGCTGATTAGTCACTAGTCCATCGAGATGTCCCATTTGCGAGAATTAGTAGGATTGGAATAAATAGAGTCATGGCCCTGAGGTAAGAACCAGATGCCAGGTATAGTTTCATGATAGTAACCCCCACATTAGCATGGGCCCGGAGCGAGAAGAGTGACATTACAGGCAAGGATTGATGGTTTCTCGAGGCATGGTGATTAAGCCCTTATTGGACTAAGTGATATGCATCTAGTTACTGTTGAGGATCAATGGGTTGTGGAATTGGACTAGACATGTCCTATGTAAAGATATAATATCATGTACATGCTTATATGCATGGGGCAAGCCATTAATGCACGACGTACATAGGGGAGGGAAAGAAGGATTTTTTGGAGATACTGACATAGCACAGTAGAGGTGGTCCAATATATGAATGTAGGGGGTGTCAGGGAATAGTTTAAGAAGAATTTCAGCTTTGGGTGCTGATGGTGGAGCAAGAGCTTCTTCCTTGAGTCTTAGGGAGGGCGACTACTCTCCATTTTTGGTTTACAAGACCAAGGTAATGATTATACTACAAAGACTCTTCATTTTAGAAGATTATTTTCGATAACGCTAATTGTTGGCATTAGAATCAATAGGATGGTGAAATATAGAATTGAGGCGACCTGTCCGATAATGATGAAAGGGTGTTCAACTGGCTGTCCTCCAATCCAAGTTAAAGTGAGAAGATCGGCGACTAAAAGTCAGAATAGGCATTGGCTGAGGGGTCGGAATATTATACTGCGTTGCTTAGATGTGTGGAGGAATGGAATGAATGCTAAAATTAGGATGGAGAATACTAGGGCGAGTACACCTCCTAATTTATTAGGGATAGATCGTAGGATGGCATAGGCGAATAGGAAGTATCATTCAGGTTTGATATGTGGAGGGGTGTTTAGGGGGTTTGCAGGGGTGTAGTTGTCTGGATCTCCTAATAGGTCTGGTGAAAATAAAACTAGTGATATTAAGACTAGGAGCAGGAGTAGGATTCCTAGGATATCTTTAATTGTGTAGTAGGGGTGAAACGGAATTTTGTCTGAGTCTGATGTGATTCCTGAGGGGTTGTTGGATCCGGTTTCGTGTAGAAATAGGAGGTGTACTATTGCTAGAGCTGCGATGATGAATGGAAAGATAAAATGAAATGCAAAGAATCGTGTTAAGGTTGCTTTGTCTACTGAGAAGCCACCTCAGATTCACTCTACTAAGTTGGTTCCGATATAGGGGATGGCGGAGAGAAGGTTAGTGATTACAGTTGCCCCTCAAAATGATATTTGTCCTCACGGCAGTACATAGCCTATGAATGCTGTGGCTATGGTTGCGAATAGTAGTACAATTCCAATGTTTCATGTTTCTATGAATACATAGGATCCATAGTATAGGCCTCGTCCCACATGTATGAATAGGCAGATGAAGAATATGGAAGCGCCATTTGCATGTATATAGCGGATAATTCAGCCGTAGTTAACGTCTCGACAGATGTGGGTGACCGATGAAAAAGCTGTGGCCGTGTCCGATGTGTAGTGTATAGCTAGAAATAAACCTGTTAGAATCTGTAGAATCAAGCATACTCCTAATAAGGACCCGAAATTCCATCAAGCAGAGATGTTAGATGGCGCTGGGAGGTCAATGAATGAATTGTTGACAATTTTGGCTAGTGGGTGGGTTTTTCGAATGTTGGTCATTAATGTTCTTATAGTTGAAATACAACGATGATTTTTCATGTCATTAGTCATGGTTAAATTCCATGTAGGAATAATGATAACATACATTGTATTTATTTTAAGTATCGTTTTTGTGATGAGTTTTGTGGGTTTTGCCACTAAACCATCTCCTATTTATGGTGGGCTTGTGCTAATTATTAGCGGTGGGATTGGTTGTGCGATTGTTCTGAATTTTGGGGGTTCTTTTTTAGGGCTGATAGTGTTTTTAATTTATTTGGGGGGTATATTAGTAGTATTTGGTTATACAACTGCTATGGCTACTGAGCAATACCCTGAGGTGTGAGTTTCAAATAAGGCTGTTCTAGCGGCTTTTATTACTGGTCTATTGTCTGAGTTGTTGACTGCTTGCTATATTTTGAAGGATGATGAGGTGGAGGTAGTATTAAAGTTTAATGGAATAGGGGATTGGGTAATTTATGATACGGGGGACTCTGGGTTTTTTAGTGAAGAGGCTATGGGTATTGCGGCTTTATATAGTTATGGAACCTGGTTGGTGATTGTTACAGGTTGGTCGCTGTTAACTGGTGTGTTGGTTATCATGGAAGTTACCCGTGGTAATTAAGGATTAGTAGGCTGAGAATTATAGTTAGTATGAACGATAGGAAATAGAGCTTGATGAGACCCTTTTGATTTGAAATAAGGGTAGAAGATTTTATTTGGAAATACGAGATTGATTTGGGTAGGATGTTTTCTAGTCAGATGGAGTCCAGAAGTATAGATGCTGATTTCTGGCTGATGGTTAAACTTGTTTTAGGTGTGAGGCGGTGCATAATGGTTGGATAATAGCCAAGGAGGGTGGAAAATTTAAAGTAATTAGATGGATAGTTAAATTTGAGTCCTTGTATGGTAAGGTTTAGTTCTAGTGCCAGGATGAAACCCAAGATAGTTACTGCAAGGGCTATCATTTTTAGATAATGAGGCATAGTTATCTGTGGGATGGTGGTGGGTGTGATGCTGTGGGAGATAATGTATCCTGCAAATACACTTCCGATAAGGAGTCGTTTAATAGAGTTAATTAGGAGAGGATTATTCTCGTTGATAAGGATTATAGGGGAGAAGCGGGGCTGGCCTAGTAGAGCGAAGAATATAATTCGGGTGCTGTAGGCAGCGGTTAGGGATGTGGCAACGAGTGTAATTAAGAGGGCTCAGGCGTTGGTATTCGACGTGTTAGCGGACTCGATGATCAGGTCTTTGGAGTAGAATCCTGTAAGGAAAGGTATGCCTGTTAATGCGAGGCTTCCGACAATCAGGGAAGTTGTGGTGAAGGGAAGGACTTTAAATAGGCCACCTATCTTTCGAATGTCTTGTTCATCGTTTAGGCTGTGGATAATTGACCCTGAACATATGAATAACATAGCTTTAAAAAATGCGTGAGTGCAGATGTGTAAGAAGGCTAGGTAAGGCTGGTTAATGCCAATTGTTACTATTATTAGGCCTAGTTGGCTTGAGGTAGAGAACGCTACAATTTTTTTGATATCGTTCTGTGTAAGAGCGCAGATTGCAGTAAATAGTGTAGTAATAGCCCCTAAGCATAAAGTGAGGGTTTGAATAGTTTGATTATGCTCTATTAGTGGATGAAAGCGGATAAGAAGAAATACTCCTGCTACAACTATTGTGCTTGAGTGAAGTAGGGCTGATACAGGAGTGGGGCCTTCTATGGCTGAGGGGAGTCAGGGATGTAAGCCGAATTGAGCAGATTTACCGGTAGCTGCTAATAGTAAGCCAAGTAGCGGCAAATTAAAATTATCGTTTGTTGTAATAAAGATTTGTTGAAGGTCTCATGTGTTTAAGTTCAATAGAAACCATGCTATGGTTATAATGAAGCCTACATCTCCAATACGGTTATAGAGGATAGCTTGTAGGGCAGCTGTATTTGCATCGGTTCGGCCGTATCATCATCCAATAAGTAAAAATGATATAATGCCAACTCCTTCTCAGCCAATGAATAGTTGGAATATGTTGTTTGCGGTGACTAAGACTATTATAGTAATAAGAAATAAGAGAAGATACTTGAAAAATCGGTTAATATAAGGATCGGAGTGTATATATCATATAGAAAACTCTATAATAGACCACGTGACAAAAAGGGCTACGGGCACAAAGATTATTGAGAAGTAGTCTAATTTAAAACTCATGGATAGTTTTATGGTCTGGATTGTTATTCAATGTCAGTTTGAAACAATTGTTTCCTGTCCTGAGTAGATGAATATTATTGTGGGAATTATGCTAATTATGAATGCGTAAGAAGTAGCGGTTTTTACATAGTATGGGTATAGCTTATTTTTGTAGAGTTTAGTAGAGGTTATAATGATGGGCAAAGTAAGAATGACTAGAGCTGTGATTATGCATGAAGTAAATATATTTATTACTTTTATTTGGAGTTGCACCAATTTTTTGGTTCCTAAGACCAATGGATTACTTCTATCCTATAAAAGTTGAAAAAGCCATGTTCTTATACATGGGAGCATGAGTTAGCAGTTCTTGCAGTACTTTTTCGGTAAGCAAAAAGGTTTGAGCTTTTATTATTAGATTCACAATCTAATGTTTTTGTTAAACTATGCTTACAGTAGATGGGACCGAGAATAATTTTAGGGTTAAGGGATAGGAGGAGTAGAGGCAGTAGATGCAAGGTTATTAGGGCATTTTCTCGTGTGAATGACGGTTTGATATTTTTGATATGGTGGGAATATTTACCACGCTGTGTGGTGATTAGTATATAAAGTGAGTATAGGGCAGTGATGGTGATGTTAATTCCTATTAGAATAATAGTAATGTTGGATCATGAGAATGAGGATATCACTACAAATAGTTCTCCGATAAGATTAATTGTTGGAGGAAGAGCCAGATTTGTGAGGCTTGCTAATAACCATCAGGCTGCTATCAGGGGAAGGAGGGTTTGAAGTCCTCGTGCGAGAATCATAGTACGGCTATGGATTCGTTCGTAATTGGAGTTGGCTAAGCAGAATAGCATCGAGGATGTTAAACCATGGGCAATTATTAGGGCTGTTGCACCTATATAACTTCATGGTGTTTGAATAAGAACCGCTACAATAACGAGTGCCATATGACTAACTGAGGAGTATGCAATTAGGGATTTTAGATCTGTTTGACGGAGACAGATAGAGCTTGTTATGATTATGCCTCATAGAGATAATATTATGAAAGGATACGCTATGAAGTTGGTCAGGGGGTTTAGTAGGGTTGTAATTCGTATCATGCCATAGCCTCCTAATTTCAGGAGTACGGCGGCAAGTACCATGGAGCCGGCAATAGGGGCCTCTACGTGTGCTTTTGGTAGTCACAAGTGGAGGCCGTATAGAGGTATCTTTACTATGAATGCTATCATGCATGCCAATCATAAGAAAACATTAGATCAGGAGTTTGGCAGAGGTTGAATTCAGTATTGAATTATGAGAAAATTTAGGGAGCCCATGAAATTGTGGATGTAAAGGAGAGCTACTAGGAGTGGGAGAGATCCTATTAAAGTATAAAATAAGAAGTAGAGCCCTGCGTTTAGTCGTTCAGTTTGATTCCCCCATCGGGTAATAATGATCAGGGTTGGGATTAGTGTTGCCTCAAATAGGATGTAAAAGAAGATAAGTTCAGAGGCGGTGAAAGTTATAATTAGGAACAACTGGAGAAGAATCAGTATTGAAATATATAGTTTTTTTCGAGTTAAGGGTTCTTTTGATAAATGGTGTTGGCTTGCTATAAGTATAAGGGGTAGAAGTCATGTTGTAAGTGCTAGTAGCGGTGCTGATAGGGAGTCAGAGAAAAATATTAAGGAGGGGTTCAATGTATTATCATTTGGTTGATTCAGGTAGAATAAGCTGATTAAGCTGATTAGCAAACCATATGTTGTCGTGTTAATTCAGATTATGTTAGGCTTTGATACTCATGTAAGGGGGATCAGTATGATAGTGGGGATGATAATTTTTAGCATTGTAAGAGGTTTAGGTTTTGTACGTAATCAGTCCCGTAGGTGTTAGATACTATAACTAGTAGAGATAGTCCTAATGCTGCTTCGCAGGCAGCAAATACTAGTAGTACGATTGGTATCATGCTGGCTAATGTAAGGTGGTTGTTGAGAATAGTTACAGATATTATTACAAATAGTGATAATATTATGCCCTCTAAGCATAGTAGCGATGATATTAGGTGTGATCGATAAACAAGTATACCTATTAGAGAAAGAATGAATGCCAGAAAGATATTAATATATACTATGGACATATGATAATTATGAGATAAATCATAATCTAATGAGTCGAAATCATTTGTTTTGGCTTAAACTAATTATCATATTCGGTTCATTCTAGCCCCTTTTCGGTTCATTCGTACGCTAGGCTTGCAGCTAGGAGGGAGATTAGTAGGAGTGCTATGATAAGTATTGTTGTCAACTTGTTGGTTTGTGACGCTCAGGGAAGTGGGAGTAGGAGTGCGATTTCTAGGTCGAAAAGCAGGAATGTGATGGCAACTAGGAAGAATTTTATAGAGAAAGGTAGGCGAGCAGATCCCATGGGGTCAAAACCACATTCGTAGGGGCTTGTCTTGTCTGTATAAATATTTAGTTGGGGAAGTCAGAATGCGATTAGTACAAGTAAGGACGCTAGGGTTACATTAGTTATCAAGGTTAGTATTACGTTTATTACTTCTTTCCAGGTTGATCTGGAGCTAACTGATTGGAAGTCAATTGTACTAGTTATACTAAAGAAATAGGATCCTCATCAATAAATAGATACATATAAGAATAGTCAGACTACATCAACAAAGTGTCAATATCATGCAGCGGCTTCAAATCCGAAGTGGTGGTTTGATGTGAAGTGGTAGTATAGTTGTCGGAGAAAGCACACGATAAGGAATGTGGAGCCAATAATTACATGTAGTCCGTGAAACCCAGTAGCTATAAAAAAGGTAGATCCGTACACTCCGTCGGAGATTGTAAAAGATGTCTCGTAGTATTCGGAGGCCTGTAATAGTGTAAAATATACGCCTAAGGAGATTGTAATAAATAGGCCTTGAAGTATGTGTTTACGATTGCCTTCTATTAAACTATGATGGGCTCAAGTAATAGATACTCCGGAGGCTAGGAGGACTGAGGTGTTGAGTAGAGGAACTTCTAGTGGGTTAAGAGGAATAATGCCGGTGGGAGGTCAGCAACCTCCAAGTTCAGGAGTAGGGGCTAGGCTGGAATGGTAAAAGGCTCAAAAGAAGCCTGCAAAGAAAAATACTTCTGATACAATAAAAAGAACTATTCCGTACCGTAGTCCTTTTTGTACAATAGGGGTGTGATGTCCTTGGAATGTGCCTTCTCGGATCACATCTCGTCATCACTGGTATATGGTTAGCAGGTTGGTTGTGAATCCTAATGTAAGTAGGGATATTGAGTTATAGTGAAATCATATGATAAGACCCGATGTTATAAGAAGGGCAGAAAGGGCTCCTGTTAGCGGTCATGGGCTTGGGTTAACTATATGGTAAGCGTGAGTTTGGTGGGTCATTAGGTGTTGTCATGTAAGTATAGACTTACTAGTAAGGTAAAGACATAGGCTTGAATTAAGGCAACAGCAAACTCTAGAATCGTAAATAGAATTAAAATAATAAAAGTGATGAAAGCTGTGGTCGCGCTAATATTAATAAGAGCTAAGGTAGCCCCTCCAATCAAATGGATTAGGAGGTGTCCTGCAGTAATATTGGCGGTTAATCGAACGGCTAGAGCTATGGGTTGAATGAATAGACTAATAGTTTCGATGATTACTAGTATTGGAATTAGGGGAAGAGGGGTGCCTTGGGGTAGAAAGTGTGCCAAGGATGCTTTGGTCTTATAGCGGAAACCGGTAATTACTGTCCCTGCTCATAGGGGGATTGCTATTCCGAGGTTTATAGAGAGTTGTGTCGTGGGCGTAAATGAGTGGGGTAGTAGTCCAAGTAGGTTAGTTGAACCAATGAATAGAATTAGTGATATAAGTATGAGAGCTCAGGTTCGTCCCTTTTGATTATGAATTGCTAGTATTTGTTTTGATGTTAATTGAATTAATCATTGCTGAATGGAGATTAACCGATTATTGATTAGGCGATTGGGTGCTGGGAATAAAATGGAAGGGAATATGACGATCAGTACTACAATAGGGAGACCTATTATTGAGGGGGCAGCGAAAGAGGCGAATAAATTTTCGTTCATTTGTTTTCTCAAGGATTATGTTGACTAGTGATTTTAGTAGACTTGGTTATTGGGTTTTCCGGGTAGTGGTGATTTGAAATTTTTAGTTGGAATAGAATGAAGAGGGTGAGAAATATTGAAAAGATTATAATAAATCAGGTGGATGTGTCTAGCTGTGGCATTTCATTAAGGGGAGGTTAAAACTCCCAGTCTTTAACTTAAAAGGTTAATGCTTTATAGCTTCTTAATGAGTAAGTCTAGTCTAGGTTATACTATTAAGGCAGATCAGGTTTCAAAATAAGATAGGGGGACTATTTCAAGAACAATGGGTATAAAGCTATGGTTAGATCCGCAGATTTCAGAGCACTGGCCATAATACAGTCCCGGTCGTATGGCTATAAGGGTGGTTTGGTTTAGTCGTCCTGGAATAGCGTCAGTTTTTAGACCTAGTGATGGAACAGCTCATGAATGCAAAACGTCTTCTGAAGAAATAAGTATTCGGATGGTTATTTCTATTGGGAGGACAACTCGGTTGTCTACTTCTAATAGTCGGAGTTCTCCTGGCTTTAATTCTTGTGTTGGGATTATGTAGGAGTCAAAGTTTAAGTCTTCATAATCAGTATATTCATAGCTTCAGTATCATTGGTGGCCTATTGTTTTCACGGTTAAAGAGGGGTTATTGATTTCGTCTATTATATAAAGGATTCGGAGGGAAGGTAGAGCGATTAGGATTAGGATAATGGCGGGTAGGATAGTTCATACTGTTTCTACTTCCTGTGCGTCTATTGTGCTTGTATGAGTTAATTTTGTAGTCAATATTAGGGAAATGATGTAGAGAACTAAAGAACTGATTAAGAATACAATTATTAGTGTATGGTCATGAAAATGAAGTAGCTCCTCTATAATAGGGGAGGTTGCGTCCTGTAATCCGAGTTGAAATGGGTACGCCATAGAGGTATATAGGGGTTTCACCTATAATTTAACCTTGACAAAGTTATGTAATATTTTACTAATACCTCCTGATTGAGAAAGACATAGTGGTTATGACATTGGCTTGAAACCAATTTTAGGGGGTTCGATTCCTTCCTTTCTTATTTTTGGATTACATATGTAGGTTCTTCGAACGTGTGATATGGAGGGGGACATCCATGTAGTCATTCAATATTAGTTGTAGTAAGTTCTACTATAGCAACTTCTCGTTTGGATGCAAAGGCCTCTCAGATTATAAAAATTATAAGCATCACCGCTGTAAGCGAGATAAACGATCCTATAGAGGAGACGGTATTTCAGGTGGTATATGCATCTGGATAGTCAGAGTACCGACGAGGTATTCCGGATAAACCTAGGAAATGCTGAGGGAAGAAAGTTATATTTACTCCCACAAATATAATTGTAAAGTGAATCTTTGCTCAAGTATCGTTAAGAGTATAACCTGAGAATAAGGGGAATCAGTGGGCAAATCCTCCCATAATGGCAAAAACTGCTCCCATTGAGAGCACATAGTGAAAATGAGCTACAACATAATACGTATCATGAAGAACGATGTCTAAGGACGAATTAGCTAGGACAATGCCTGTTAGCCCGCCTACTGTGAATAAGAAAATAAACCCTAAAGCTCATAGCATAGCTGGAGATCATTTAATATTGCCTCCGTGAAGTGTTGCCAGTCAACTAAATACTTTTACTCCTGTTGGAATAGCGATAATTATAGTGGCGGATGTGAAGTATGCTCGTGTGTCTACGTCTATTCCTACAGTAAACATATGGTGAGCTCATACGATAAAGCCTAAAAACCCAATAGATATTATTGCCCATACTATTCCTATATAGCCGAAAGGCTCTTTTTTCCCTGAGTAGTAAGTGACAATGTGAGAAATTATTCCGAACCCTGGCAGGATAAGAATGTAAACTTCAGGATGTCCGAAGAATCAGAATAAGTGTTGATATAGGATAGGGTCTCCTCCTCCAGCGGGATCGAAAAATGTCGTATTAAGATTACGGTCTGTTAAAAGTATTGTAATTCCAGCAGCCAGTACAGGCAGGGATAGTAGGAGTAGAACTGCTGTAATTAGTACTGATCATACAAATAGGGGGGTTTGATACTGGGATATTGCAGGGGGTTTTATGTTGATAATAGTAGTAATGAAATTAATTGCCCCTAAAATAGAAGAGACTCCGGCTAAATGTAAGGAGAAAATTGTAAGATCAACGGATGCTCCTGCATGGGCCAGATTGCCAGCCAGTGGGGGGTAAACGGTCCACCCCGTTCCTGCACCTGCTTCTACCATAGAAGATGCTAATAGTAGAAGAAAAGATGGAGGAAGAAGTCAGAAGCTCATGTTATTTATTCGGGGGAATGCCATGTCCGGAGCACCAATTATTAATGGCACTAGTCAGTTTCCAAAGCCCCCAATTATAATGGGCATGACTATGAAGAAGATTATTACGAAAGCATGGGCGGTTACGACGACGTTATAAATTTGATCGTCGCCTAGTAAAGTACCGGGCTGACCTAGTTCGGCTCGGATGAGGAGGCTCAAGGCAGTGCCTACTATGCCGGCTCATGCTCCAAATAGTAAGTATAAAGTACCAATATCTTTGTGATTAGTAGAGAACAGTCATCGGTTAATGAACATAGGTAAAATGGCTGATAAAAGCATTAGACTGTAAATCTAAAAATAGAGGTTTAAGTCCTCTTTTTGCCAAGCTCTGTGGTGAATTTTCATATTGAATTGCAAATTCAAAGAAGCAGCCTAGACGCCGCCGGGGCTTCTCCCGCCTTTTTTTTCTACGCGGCGGGAGAAGGTAGATTGAAGCCAGTTACTAGGGTATTTAGCTGTTAACTAAAATTTCGTGAGGTAGAAGCTCACCAATCTAGGGAGGGCTTAGCTTAATTAAAGTGTTTGATTTGCATTCAATTGATGTAAGATAGATTCTTGCAGCCCTTAGAGGTGATTTGGTCAGGGGTTAAGTGTATAGCACTTGCTTAGAGCTTTGAAGGCTCTTGGTCTGGTCTAACCTAAACTCCTAGTCCAAGACTGATAATATAGGTGTTAGCGGGAGTAGTATAGTTGAGATAATGATTAAGGGGGGTAGTAGGGTTGCCTTTTTTGTGTACTCGAATTGTCATTTTATTTTTATGTTATTTGTGGACGGGAATATGGTAAGTGCGGTGCTATATGTGAGTCGCAGGTAGAAATATAAGTTAAGTAGAGCGGTGATGGCTATTAGTGTTGGAATAATAATTATGTTATTTTTTGTTAATTCTTGAATAATTATTCATTTAGGGATGAAGCCAGATAATGGGGGTAGTCCTCCTAGGGATAATATTAAGATTAAGATTATGGAGGTGATTAGGGGAAATTTATTTCATATGTGGGATAAGGATAAGGTTGTGGTGGATGAGTTTAATATGAATAGTATGAAGGTAGATAGTGTTATTAGAATATATAAAGTTAAGTTTAGGATTATTATTGTAGGGTTGTAAATAATGATAGCGGCTATTCAGCCTATGTGGGCAATGGAGGAGTATGCTATGATTTTTCGTAGTTGAGTTTGATTTAGTCCGCCTCAGCCTCCTACTAGAACGGATGCGAGGGCTATTAGTATAAGAAGGTTGGTGTTAATTGATGGGGAGATTTGATATAGGATGGATATAGGTGCGATTTTTTGTCATGTTAGTAGGATTATTCCTGATATAAGTGTTACTCCTTGTGCTACTTCGGGAACTCAGAAGTGGAATGGAGATAGGCCTAGTTTTATTGTTAGGGCGGTGGTTATTATGATGGATGCGATGGGGTTTGAGATTTTTGAGATTACTCATTGGCCGGAGTAAAGAAGGTTAATGGTGACTCCTATTATTAGTAATATTGAGGCAGTAGCTTGTGTAAGAAAATATTTTGTAGAGGCTTCTATGGCTCGTGGATTATACTTTTTTATGAGGATAGGGATGATGGCTAGCATGTTTATTTCGAATCCAATTCAGATCAGTAATCAGTGCGAGCTTAGTATGACGATTATGGTCCCTGCCATGATAGTTGCTATAATAATAGTGAGAATAGGGGGTTTTATTAGTACGGGAAGGGTATAAACCAACATTTTCGGGGTATGGGCCCGATAGCTTAATTTAGCTGACCTTACTGTAGAATATAGTGTAAGTTTGGTAGCACGAAGATCTTTGAATTCTTAAGATTAGGTTCGAAGCCTATTATTCTAGAAATAAGAGGATTTAAACCTCTATTATTTACTCTATCAAAGTAACTCTTTTATCAGACATATTTCTTATGTTTGGGGTGGGATACTCGCGGTAATAATGGGTAAGGCAACATGTCATATGCATAGGGCTAAAGTTAGGGGTAGAAAATTTTTTCACAATAAGTGTATTAATTGATCATAGCGGAATCGAGGGTATGATGCTCGAATTCATAGGAAGCAGATAGTTAGTAAGAGGGTTTTTATAGTGAAGTTAATAGAGTAGAGTTCTGGTATAAATGGGTTGTGGAATGCACCGAAGAATAGAATTGTTGTGAGGATATTTATTATAATGATATTTGCGTACTCTGCTAGAAAGAATAGGGCAAAAGGACCCGCTGCATACTCTACGTTAAATCCAGAAACTAGTTCGGATTCTCCTTCAGTTAAGTCGAAGGGGGCTCGGTTAGTTTCTGCTAGAGTAGAAATGAATCATATCATGGCTAGGGGCCAGGCCGGAAAGATTAGTCATATATGTTCTTGGGTGATAATTAGTGTGGATAGTGTAAATGACCCGTTTATTAGGAGGACTGATAGGAGAATGATTGCTAGTGTTACTTCATATGAGATTGTTTGAGCTACTGCTCGGAGGGCTCCGATTAGAGCGTATTTGGAGTTTGAGGCTCATCCTGACCAAAGGATGGAGTATACGGCGAGACTTGATATTGCTAGTATGAATAGGACTCCTAAGTTTATATTAATGAGTGGGTAGGGCATTGGGAGAGGGATTCATATAGTTAGGGCTAGTGATAGAGCTAGAATGGGGGCTAGAATGAATATTGATATGGAGGATGTAAGTGGTCGTAGAGGTTCTTTTGTGAAGAGTTTTACTGCATCTGCGATTGGTTGAAGGAGGCCGTAGGGGCCTACGATATTAGGCCCTTTTCGAAGTTGTATGTAGCCTAAGACTTTTCGTTCAACGAGGGTGAGGAAGGCTACGGCAAGAAGGATTGGGATGATAAGAGAGATAATGTTGATAAAGAACATTTTGTTAGGGAGAGGAATTGAACCTCTGATAATAAAGGTTTAAGTTTTACGCAGTTACCGGGCTCTGCCACCCTAACAAAGCCCCTTTTCTCGGGCTTATGAGGAGATAAACTGGTTAGATTGAGTTGACTTCATCTATTAGTTTTAAGGCGCCTTTGTGAGGTAGGCCTTACATCCCTTGTCCTTTCGTACTGGGGGAGGTTATATAATAGATAGAAACCGACCTGGATTACTCCGGTCTGAACTCAGATCACGTAGGACTTTAATCGTTGAACAAACGAACCCTTAATAGCTGCTGCACCATTAGGATGTCCTGATCCAACATCGAGGTCGTAAACCCTATTGTCGATATGGACTCTTGAATAGGATTGCGCTGTTATCCCTAGGGTAACTTGTTCCGTTGATCAAAAATTATTGGATCAATAAGTGATGTTATATTTTGACTTGTGGGTCTAAATTTTAATCACTCGGGAGTTTTTTTATATTCCGAGGTCACCCCAACCTAAATTGCTAACCCACAATAATGGTGTAATGTTATGCCTTGTAGGTATTTAGTATCCATAAGTTTGGGTTAGTTAATTAAAGCTCCATAGGGTCTTCTCGTCTTATTGTGGCATTCCCGCCTCTTCACGGGAAGGTCAATTTCACTGATTGGGAATAAGAGACAGTTAAACCCTCGTGTGGCCATTCATACAAGTCCTTATTTAGAGAACAAATGATTATGCTACCTTTGCACGGTCAGGATACCGCGGCCGTTAAACAAGTGTCACTGGGCAGGCAGTGCCTCCAATACTAGAAATGCTGGAGGTGATGTTTTTGGTAAACAGGCGGGGTTTGTGTTTGCCGAGTTCCTTTTACTCCTTTTAATCTTTCCTTAAATGCATGCCTGTGTTGGGTTAACAATAGGGTAGATAAGTATTTCATTTTTGGGTTGATATTATCAGATTGTTAACTATCAGTGGTCTATCCGTTTCTGATATAAGCTTATGCGGGGAGAAAATAGTTCTTGTTACTCATACTAGCATTGTTGCTTCTATATTTAAATAGAATGGCCCAGGAGGTATAATTAGGAGTTGATGTAATATGATTGGGATTAAGTTATATTGTTTGTTGAGCTGGAACGCTTTCTCAATTGGTG
>NW_027554623.1:0-16756 GCF_053574225.1 Canis aureus
CAATGATACTGAAGCTATGAATATACTGATTATGAAGACTTAAACTTTGACTCCTACATAATCCCAACACAAGAATTAAAGCCAGGAGAACTCCGACTATTAGAAGTAGACAACCGAGTTGTCCTCCCAATAGAAATAACCATCCGAATACTTATTTCTTCAGAAGACGTTTTGCATTCATGAGCTGTTCCATCACTAGGTCTAAAAACTGACGCTATTCCAGGACGACTAAACCAAACCACCCTTATAGCCATACGACCGGGACTGTATTATGGCCAGTGCTCTGAAATCTGCGGATCTAACCATAGCTTTATACCCATTGTTCTTGAAATAGTCCCCCTATCTTATTTTGAAACCTGATCTGCCTTAATAGTATAACCTAGACTAGACTTACTCATTAAGAAGCTATAAAGCATTAACCTTTTAAGTTAAAGACTGGGAGTTTTAACCTCCCCTTAATGAAATGCCACAGCTAGACACATCCACCTGATTTATTATAATCTTTTCAATATTTCTCACCCTCTTCATTCTATTCCAACTAAAAATTTCAAATCACCACTACCCGGAAAACCCAATAACCAAGTCTACTAAAATCACTAGTCAACATAATCCTTGAGAAAACAAATGAACGAAAATTTATTCGCCTCTTTCGCTGCCCCCTCAATAATAGGTCTCCCTATTGTAGTACTGATCGTCATATTCCCTTCCATTTTATTCCCAGCACCCAATCGCCTAATCAATAATCGGTTAATCTCCATTCAGCAATGATTAATTCAATTAACATCAAAACAAATACTAGCAATTCATAATCAAAAGGGACGAACCTGAGCTCTCATACTTATATCACTAATTCTATTCATTGGTTCAACTAACCTACTTGGACTACTACCCCACTCATTTACGCCCACGACACAACTCTCTATAAACCTCGGAATAGCAATCCCCCTATGAGCAGGGACAGTAATTACCGGTTTCCGCTATAAGACCAAAGCATCCTTGGCACACTTTCTACCCCAAGGCACCCCTCTTCCCCTAATTCCAATACTAGTAATCATCGAAACTATTAGTCTATTCATTCAACCCATAGCTCTAGCCGTTCGATTAACCGCCAATATTACTGCAGGACACCTCCTAATCCATTTGATTGGAGGGGCTACCTTAGCTCTTATTAATATTAGCGCGACCACAGCTTTCATCACTTTTATTATTTTAATTCTATTTACGATTCTAGAGTTTGCTGTTGCCTTAATTCAAGCCTATGTCTTTACCTTACTAGTAAGTCTATACTTACATGACAACACCTAATGACCCACCAAACTCACGCTTACCATATAGTTAACCCAAGCCCATGACCGCTAACAGGAGCCCTTTCTGCCCTTCTTATAACATCGGGTCTTATCATATGATTTCACTATAACTCAATATCCCTACTTACATTAGGATTCACAACCAACCTGCTAACCATATACCAGTGATGACGAGATGTGATCCGAGAAGGCACATTCCAAGGACATCACACCCCTATTGTACAAAAAGGACTACGGTACGGAATAGTTCTTTTTATTGTATCAGAAGTATTTTTCTTTGCAGGCTTCTTTTGAGCCTTTTACCATTCCAGCCTAGCCCCTACTCCTGAACTTGGAGGTTGCTGACCTCCCACCGGCATTATTCCTCTTAACCCACTAGAAGTTCCTCTACTCAACACCTCAGTCCTCCTAGCCTCCGGAGTATCTATTACTTGAGCCCATCATAGTTTAATAGAAGGCAATCGTAAACACATACTTCAAGGCCTATTTATTACAATCTCCTTAGGCGTATATTTTACACTATTACAGGCCTCCGAATACTACGAGACATCTTTTACAATCTCCGACGGAGTGTACGGATCTACCTTTTTTATAGCTACTGGGTTTCACGGACTACATGTAATTATTGGCTCCACATTCCTTATCGTGTGCTTTCTCCGACAACTATACTACCACTTCACATCAAACCACCACTTCGGATTTGAAGCCGCTGCATGATATTGACACTTTGTTGATGTAGTCTGACTATTCTTATATGTATCTATTTATTGATGAGGATCCTATTTCTTTAGTATAACTAGTACAATTGACTTCCAATCAGTTAGCTCCAGATCAACCTGGAAAGAAGTAATAAACGTAATACTAACCTTGATAACTAATGTAACCCTAGCGTCCTTACTTGTACTAATCGCATTCTGACTTCCCCAACTAAATATTTATACAGACAAGACAAGCCCCTACGAATGTGGTTTTGACCCCATGGGATCTGCTCGCCTACCTTTCTCTATAAAATTCTTCCTAGTTGCCATCACATTCCTGCTTTTCGACCTAGAAATCGCACTCCTACTCCCACTTCCCTGAGCGTCACAAACCAACAAGTTGACAACAATACTTATCATAGCACTCCTACTAATCTCCCTCCTAGCTGCAAGCCTAGCGTACGAATGAACCGAAAAGGGGCTAGAATGAACCGAATATGATAATTAGTTTAAGCCAAAACAAATGATTTCGACTCATTAGATTATGATTTATCTCATAATTATCATATGTCCATAGTATATATTAATATCTTTCTGGCATTCATTCTTTCTCTAATAGGTATACTTGTTTATCGATCACACCTAATATCATCGCTACTATGCTTAGAGGGCATAATATTATCACTATTTGTAATAATATCTGTAACTATTCTCAACAACCACCTTACATTAGCCAGCATGATACCAATCGTACTACTAGTATTTGCTGCCTGCGAAGCAGCATTAGGACTATCTCTACTAGTTATAGTATCTAACACCTACGGGACTGATTACGTACAAAACCTAAACCTCTTACAATGCTAAAAATTATCATCCCCACTATCATACTGATCCCCCTTACATGAGTATCAAAGCCTAACATAATCTGAATTAACACGACAACATATGGTTTGCTAATCAGCTTAATCAGCTTATTCTACCTGAATCAACCAAATGATAATACATTGAACCCCTCCTTAATATTTTTCTCTGACTCCCTATCAGCACCGCTACTAGCACTTACAACATGACTTCTACCCCTTATACTTATAGCAAGCCAACACCATTTATCAAAAGAACCCTTAACTCGAAAAAAACTATATATTTCAATACTGATTCTTCTCCAGTTGTTCCTAATTATAACTTTCACCGCCTCTGAACTTATCTTCTTTTACATCCTATTTGAGGCAACACTAATCCCAACCCTGATCATTATTACCCGATGGGGGAATCAAACTGAACGACTAAACGCAGGGCTCTACTTCTTATTTTATACTTTAATAGGATCTCTCCCACTCCTAGTAGCTCTCCTTTACATCCACAATTTCATGGGCTCCCTAAATTTTCTCATAATTCAATACTGAATTCAACCTCTGCCAAACTCCTGATCTAATGTTTTCTTATGATTGGCATGCATGATAGCATTCATAGTAAAGATACCTCTATACGGCCTCCACTTGTGACTACCAAAAGCACACGTAGAGGCCCCTATTGCCGGCTCCATGGTACTTGCCGCCGTACTCCTGAAATTAGGAGGCTATGGCATGATACGAATTACAACCCTACTAAACCCCCTGACCAACTTCATAGCGTATCCTTTCATAATATTATCTCTATGAGGCATAATCATAACAAGCTCTATCTGTCTCCGTCAAACAGATCTAAAATCCCTAATTGCATACTCCTCAGTTAGTCATATGGCACTCGTTATTGTAGCGGTTCTTATTCAAACACCATGAAGTTATATAGGTGCAACAGCCCTAATAATTGCCCATGGTTTAACATCCTCGATGCTATTCTGCTTAGCCAACTCCAATTACGAACGAATCCATAGCCGTACTATGATTCTCGCACGAGGACTTCAAACCCTCCTTCCCCTGATAGCAGCCTGATGGTTATTAGCAAGCCTCACAAATCTGGCTCTTCCTCCAACAATTAATCTTATCGGAGAACTATTTGTAGTGATATCCTCATTCTCATGATCCAACATTACTATTATTCTAATAGGAATTAACATCACCATCACTGCCCTATACTCACTTTATATACTAATCACCACACAGCGTGGTAAATATTCCCACCATATCAAAAATATCAAACCGTCATTCACACGAGAAAATGCCCTAATAACCTTGCATCTACTGCCTCTACTCCTCCTATCCCTTAACCCTAAAATTATTCTCGGTCCCATCTACTGTAAGCATAGTTTAACAAAAACATTAGATTGTGAATCTAATAATAAAAGCTCAAACCTTTTTGCTTACCGAAAAAGTACTGCAAGAACTGCTAACTCATGCTCCCATGTATAAGAACATGGCTTTTTCAACTTTTATAGGATAGAAGTAATCCATTGGTCTTAGGAACCAAAAAATTGGTGCAACTCCAAATAAAAGTAATAAATATATTTACTTCATGCATAATCACAGCTCTAGTCATTCTTACTTTGCCCATCATTATAACCTCTACTAAACTCTACAAAAATAAGCTATACCCATACTATGTAAAAACCGCTACTTCTTACGCATTCATAATTAGCATAATTCCCACAATAATATTCATCTACTCAGGACAGGAAACAATTGTTTCAAACTGACATTGAATAACAATCCAGACCATAAAACTATCCATGAGTTTTAAATTAGACTACTTCTCAATAATCTTTGTGCCCGTAGCCCTTTTTGTCACGTGGTCTATTATAGAGTTTTCTATATGATATATACACTCCGATCCTTATATTAACCGATTTTTCAAGTATCTTCTCTTATTTCTTATTACTATAATAGTCTTAGTCACCGCAAACAACATATTCCAACTATTCATTGGCTGAGAAGGAGTTGGCATTATATCATTTTTACTTATTGGATGATGATACGGCCGAACCGATGCAAATACAGCTGCCCTACAAGCTATCCTCTATAACCGTATTGGAGATGTAGGCTTCATTATAACCATAGCATGGTTTCTATTGAACTTAAACACATGAGACCTTCAACAAATCTTTATTACAACAAACGATAATTTTAATTTGCCGCTACTTGGCTTACTATTAGCAGCTACCGGTAAATCTGCTCAATTCGGCTTACATCCCTGACTCCCCTCAGCCATAGAAGGCCCCACTCCTGTATCAGCCCTACTTCACTCAAGCACAATAGTTGTAGCAGGAGTATTTCTTCTTATCCGCTTTCATCCACTAATAGAGCATAATCAAACTATTCAAACCCTCACTTTATGCTTAGGGGCTATTACTACACTATTTACTGCAATCTGCGCTCTTACACAGAACGATATCAAAAAAATTGTAGCGTTCTCTACCTCAAGCCAACTAGGCCTAATAATAGTAACAATTGGCATTAACCAGCCTTACCTAGCCTTCTTACACATCTGCACTCACGCATTTTTTAAAGCTATGTTATTCATATGTTCAGGGTCAATTATCCACAGCCTAAACGATGAACAAGACATTCGAAAGATAGGTGGCCTATTTAAAGTCCTTCCCTTCACCACAACTTCCCTGATTGTCGGAAGCCTCGCATTAACAGGCATACCTTTCCTTACAGGATTCTACTCCAAAGACCTGATCATCGAGTCCGCTAACACGTCGAATACCAACGCCTGAGCCCTCTTAATTACACTCGTTGCCACATCCCTAACCGCTGCCTACAGCACCCGAATTATATTCTTCGCTCTACTAGGCCAGCCCCGCTTCTCCCCTATAATCCTTATCAACGAGAATAATCCTCTCCTAATTAACTCTATTAAACGACTCCTTATCGGAAGTGTATTTGCAGGATACATTATCTCCCACAGCATCACACCCACCACCATCCCACAGATAACTATGCCTCATTATCTAAAAATGATAGCCCTTGCAGTAACTATCTTGGGTTTCATCCTGGCACTAGAACTAAACCTTACCATACAAGGACTCAAATTTAACTATCCATCTAATTACTTTAAATTTTCCACCCTCCTTGGCTATTATCCAACCATTATGCACCGCCTCACACCTAAAACAAGTTTAACCATCAGCCAGAAATCAGCATCTATACTTCTGGACTCCATCTGACTAGAAAACATCCTACCCAAATCAATCTCGTATTTCCAAATAAAATCTTCTACCCTTATTTCAAATCAAAAGGGTCTCATCAAGCTCTATTTCCTATCGTTCATACTAACTATAATTCTCAGCCTACTAATCCTTAATTACCACGGGTAACTTCCATGATAACCAACACACCAGTTAACAGCGACCAACCTGTAACAATCACCAACCAGGTTCCATAACTATATAAAGCCGCAATACCCATAGCCTCTTCACTAAAAAACCCAGAGTCCCCCGTATCATAAATTACCCAATCCCCTATTCCATTAAACTTTAATACTACCTCCACCTCATCATCCTTCAAAATATAGCAAGCAGTCAACAACTCAGACAATAGACCAGTAATAAAAGCCGCTAGAACAGCCTTATTTGAAACTCACACCTCAGGGTATTGCTCAGTAGCCATAGCAGTTGTATAACCAAATACTACTAATATACCCCCCAAATAAATTAAAAACACTATCAGCCCTAAAAAAGAACCCCCAAAATTCAGAACAATCGCACAACCAATCCCACCGCTAATAATTAGCACAAGCCCACCATAAATAGGAGATGGTTTAGTGGCAAAACCCACAAAACTCATCACAAAAACGATACTTAAAATAAATACAATGTATGTTATCATTATTCCTACATGGAATTTAACCATGACTAATGACATGAAAAATCATCGTTGTATTTCAACTATAAGAACATTAATGACCAACATTCGAAAAACCCACCCACTAGCCAAAATTGTCAACAATTCATTCATTGACCTCCCAGCGCCATCTAACATCTCTGCTTGATGGAATTTCGGGTCCTTATTAGGAGTATGCTTGATTCTACAGATTCTAACAGGTTTATTTCTAGCTATACACTACACATCGGACACGGCCACAGCTTTTTCATCGGTCACCCACATCTGTCGAGACGTTAACTACGGCTGAATT
Organism: Canis aureus; assembly: GCF_053574225.1. Classification (NCBI taxonomy): domain Eukaryota; kingdom Metazoa; phylum Chordata; class Mammalia; order Carnivora; family Canidae; genus Canis; species Canis aureus. Next base: position 7,079 of record NW_027554623.1, read on the forward strand.
ATCCGCTATATACATGCAAATGGCGCTTCCATATTCTTCATCTGCCTATTCATACATGTGGGACGAGGCCTATACTATGGATCCTATGTATTCATAGAAACATGAAACATTGGAATTGTACTACTATTCGCAACCATAGCCACAGCATTCATAGGCTATGTACTGCCGTGAGGACAAATATCATTTTGAGGGGCAACTGTAATCACTAACCTTCTCTCCGCCATCCCCTATATCGGAACCAACTTAGTAGAGTGAATCTGAGGTGGCTTCTCAGTAGACAAAGCAACCTTAACACGATTCTTTGCATTTCATTTTATCTTTCCATTCATCATCGCAGCTCTAGCAATAGTACACCTCCTATTTCTACACGAAACCGGATCCAACAACCCCTCAGGAATCACATCAGACTCAGACAAAATTCCGTTTCACCCCTACTACACAATTAAAGATATCCTAGGAATCCTACTCCTGCTCCTAGTCTTAATATCACTAGTTTTATTTTCACCAGACCTATTAGGAGATCCAGACAACTACACCCCTGCAAACCCCCTAAACACCCCTCCACATATCAAACCTGAATGATACTTCCTATTCGCCTATGCCATCCTACGATCTATCCCTAATAAATTAGGAGGTGTACTCGCCCTAGTATTCTCCATCCTAATTTTAGCATTCATTCCATTCCTCCACACATCTAAGCAACGCAGTATAATATTCCGACCCCTCAGCCAATGCCTATTCTGACTTTTAGTCGCCGATCTTCTCACTTTAACTTGGATTGGAGGACAGCCAGTTGAACACCCTTTCATCATTATCGGACAGGTCGCCTCAATTCTATATTTCACCATCCTATTGATTCTAATGCCAACAATTAGCGTTATCGAAAATAATCTTCTAAAATGAAGAGTCTTTGTAGTATAATCATTACCTTGGTCTTGTAAACCAAAAATGGAGAGTAGTCGCCCTCCCTAAGACTCAAGGAAGAAGCTCTTGCTCCACCATCAGCACCCAAAGCTGAAATTCTTCTTAAACTATTCCCTGACACCCCCTACATTCATATATTGGACCACCTCTACTGTGCTATGTCAGTATCTCCAAAAAATCCTTCTTTCCCTCCCCTATGTACGTCGTGCATTAATGGCTTGCCCCATGCATATAAGCATGTACATGATATTATATCTTTACATAGGACATGTCTAGTCCAATTCCACAACCCATTGATCCTCAACAGTAACTAGATGCATATCACTTAGTCCAATAAGGGCTTAATCACCATGCCTCGAGAAACCATCAATCCTTGCCTGTAATGTCACTCTTCTCGCTCCGGGCCCATGCTAATGTGGGGGTTACTATCATGAAACTATACCTGGCATCTGGTTCTTACCTCAGGGCCATGACTCTATTTATTCCAATCCTACTAATTCTCGCAAATGGGACATCTCGATGGACTAGTGACTAATCAGCCCATGATCACACATAACTGTGGTGTCATGCATTTGGTATCTTTTATTTTTAGGGGGGGAATCTGCTATCACTCATCTATGACCGCAACGGCACTAACTCTAACTTATCTTCTGCTCTCAGGGAATATGCCCGTCGCGGCCCTAATGCAGTCAAATAACTTGTAGCTGGACTTATTCATTATCATTTATCAACTCACGCATAAAATCAAGGTGCTATTCAGTCAATGGTTTCAGGACATATAATTCTAGGACACACGTGTGTACACGTACGTACACGTGTGTACACGTACGTACACGTGTGTACACGTACGTACACGTGTGTACACGTACGTACACGTGTGTACACGTACGTACACGTGTGTACACGTACGTACACGTGTGTACACGTACGTACACGTGTGTACACGTACGTACACGTACGTACACGTACGTACACGTACGTACACGTACGTACACGTACGTACACGTGTGTACACGTACGTACACGTGTGTACACGTACGTACACGTGTGTACACGTACGTACACGTGTGTACACGTACGTACACGTGTGTACACGTACGTACACGTGTGTACACGTACGTACACGCGCAAGACATTAAGTTAACTTATACAAACCCCCCTTACCCCCCATAAACTCATGTCATCTATTATACACTTATTTATGTCCTGCCAAACCCCAAAAACAGGACTAAGTGCATACAATACTCACAAGCTTTATTTAAATTGTATACAAATGTATTGCTACTCTAGTTAACTTAACACAACAGTCTTACACGCATTCGATCTCGTGGTCTATCTATAGATAGCATCCCCTTTTTTTTTCCTCTCATATTTACTATGTATTTTATTTATTATACACACTACAATTTCAGTATAAGTTAATGTAGCTTAATTAATAAAGCAAGGCACTGAAAATGCCAAGATGAGTCGCACGACTCCATAAACACAAAGGTTTGGTCCTAGCCTTCCTATTAGTTCTTAGTAGACTTACACATGCAAGTCTCCACGCCCCAGTGAGAATGCCCTTAAAATCAGCAGTGATCTAAAGGAGCAGGTATCAAGCACACTCTTAAGTAGCTCATAACACCTTGCTAAGCCACACCCCCACGGGATACAGCAGTGATAAAAATTAAGCCATAAACGAAAGTTTGACTAAGCCATACTAAAAAGGGTTGGTAAATTTCGTGCCAGCCACCGCGGTCATACGATTAACCCAAACTAATAGGCCCACGGCGTAAAGCGTGTTTAAGATACCTTTGCACTAAAGTTAAAACTTAACTAAGCCGTAAAAAGCTACAGTTACCATAAAATAGACCACGAAAGTGACTTTATAATAATCTGACTACACGATAGCTAAGACCCAAACTGGGATTAGATACCCCACTATGCTTAGCCCTAAACATAGATAATTTTACAACAAAATAATTCGCCAGAGGACTACTAGCAATAGCTTAAAACTCAAAGGACTTGGCGGTGCTTTATATCCCTCTAGAGGAGCCTGTTCTATAATCGATAAACCCCGATAAACCTCACCACCCTTTGCTAATTCAGTCTATATACCGCCATCTTCAGCAAACCCTCAAAAGGTAGAATAGTAAGCACAATCATTTTACATAAAAAAGTTAGGTCAAGGTGTAACTTATGGGGTGGGAAGAAATGGGCTACATTTTCTACCCAAGAACATTCCACGAACGTTTTTATGAAATTAAAAACTGAAGGAGGATTTAGTAGTAAATTAAGAATAGAGAGCTTAATTGAATAGGGCCATGAAGCACGCACACACCGCCCGTCACCCTCCTCAAGTAATAAGACACAACCATAACCATATTAACTTAACTAAGACACAAGAGGAGACAAGTCGTAACAAGGTAAGCATACCGGAAGGTGTGCTTGGATTAATCAAAGTGTAGCTTAACTAAAGCGTCTGGCCTACACCCAGAAGATTTCATTACTTATGACCACTTTGAACAAAAGCTAGCCCAACTAACCCCAAACTTAAGTATCACAGACATATAAAGTAAAACATTTAGTTAAATAATAAAAGTATAGGAGATAGAAATTTTAATTGGAGCGATAGAGATAGTACCGTAAGGGAATGATGAAAGACATCTTAACAGTATTAAACAGCAAAGATTACCCCTTTTACCTTTTGCATAATGAACTAGCCAGAAACGACTTAACAAAGAGAACTTAAGCTAAGCTCCCCGAAACCAGACGAGCTACCCATAAACAATCTAAAAGGATCAACTCATCTATGTAGCAAAATAGTGAGAAGATTTGTGGGTAGAGGTGAAAAGCCTAACGAGCCTGGTGATAGCTGGTTGCCCACAAACAGAATTTTAGTTCAACTTTAAATTTACCTAAAAAAAAACAAAATTTTAATGTAAATTTAAAATATAGTCTAAGAAGGTACAGCTTCTTAGAATCAGGATACAACCTTTATTAGAGAGTATATACTAACATCACCATAGTTGGCTTAAAAGCAGCCACCAATTGAGAAAGCGTTCCAGCTCAACAAACAATATAACTTAATCCCAATCATATTACATCAACTCCTAATTATACCTCCTGGGCCATTCTATTTAAATATAGAAGCAACAATGCTAGTATGAGTAACAAGAACTATTTTCTCCCCGCATAAGCTTATATCAGAAACGGATAGACCACTGATAGTTAACAATCTGATAATATCAACCCAAAAATGAAATACTTATCTACCCTATTGTTAACCCAACACAGGCATGCATTTAAGGAAAGATTAAAAGGAGTAAAAGGAACTCGGCAAACACAAACCCCGCCTGTTTACCAAAAACATCACCTCCAGCATTTCTAGTATTGGAGGCACTGCCTGCCCAGTGACACTTGTTTAACGGCCGCGGTATCCTGACCGTGCAAAGGTAGCATAATCATTTGTTCTCTAAATAAGGACTTGTATGAATGGCCACACGAGGGTTTAACTGTCTCTTATTCCCAATCAGTGAAATTGACCTTCCCGTGAAGAGGCGGGAATGCCACAATAAGACGAGAAGACCCTATGGAGCTTTAATTAACTAACCCAAACTTATGGATACTAAATACCTACAAGGCATAACATTACACCATTATTGTGGGTTAGCAATTTAGGTTGGGGTGACCTCGGAATATAAAAAAACTCCCGAGTGATTAAAATTTAGACCCACAAGTCAAAATATAACATCACTTATTGATCCAATAATTTTTGATCAACGGAACAAGTTACCCTAGGGATAACAGCGCAATCCTATTCAAGAGTCCATATCGACAATAGGGTTTACGACCTCGATGTTGGATCAGGACATCCTAATGGTGCAGCAGCTATTAAGGGTTCGTTTGTTCAACGATTAAAGTCCTACGTGATCTGAGTTCAGACCGGAGTAATCCAGGTCGGTTTCTATCTATTATATAACCTCCCCCAGTACGAAAGGACAAGGGATGTAAGGCCTACCTCACAAAGGCGCCTTAAAACTAATAGATGAAGTCAACTCAATCTAACCAGTTTATCTCCTCATAAGCCCGAGAAAAGGGGCTTTGTTAGGGTGGCAGAGCCCGGTAACTGCGTAAAACTTAAACCTTTATTATCAGAGGTTCAATTCCTCTCCCTAACAAAATGTTCTTTATCAACATTATCTCTCTTATCATCCCAATCCTTCTTGCCGTAGCCTTCCTCACCCTCGTTGAACGAAAAGTCTTAGGCTACATACAACTTCGAAAAGGGCCTAATATCGTAGGCCCCTACGGCCTCCTTCAACCAATCGCAGATGCAGTAAAACTCTTCACAAAAGAACCTCTACGACCACTTACATCCTCCATATCAATATTCATTCTAGCCCCCATTCTAGCTCTATCACTAGCCCTAACTATATGAATCCCTCTCCCAATGCCCTACCCACTCATTAATATAAACTTAGGAGTCCTATTCATACTAGCAATATCAAGTCTCGCCGTATACTCCATCCTTTGGTCAGGATGAGCCTCAAACTCCAAATACGCTCTAATCGGAGCCCTCCGAGCAGTAGCTCAAACAATCTCATATGAAGTAACACTAGCAATCATTCTCCTATCAGTCCTCCTAATAAACGGGTCATTTACACTATCCACACTAATTATCACCCAAGAACATATATGACTAATCTTTCCGGCCTGGCCCCTAGCCATGATATGATTCATTTCTACTCTAGCAGAAACTAACCGAGCCCCCTTCGACTTAACTGAAGGAGAATCCGAACTAGTTTCTGGATTTAACGTAGAGTATGCAGCGGGTCCTTTTGCCCTATTCTTTCTAGCAGAGTACGCAAATATCATTATAATAAATATCCTCACAACAATTCTATTCTTCGGTGCATTCCACAACCCATTTATACCAGAACTCTACTCTATTAACTTCACTATAAAAACCCTCTTACTAACTATCTGCTTCCTATGAATTCGAGCATCATACCCTCGATTCCGCTATGATCAATTAATACACTTATTGTGAAAAAATTTTCTACCCCTAACTTTAGCCCTATGCATATGACATGTTGCCTTACCCATTATTACCGCGAGTATCCCACCCCAAACATAAGAAATATGTCTGATAAAAGAGTTACTTTGATAGAGTAAATAATAGAGGTTTAAATCCTCTTATTTCTAGAATAATAGGCTTCGAACCTAATCTTAAGAATTCAAAGATCTTCGTGCTACCAAACTTACACTATATTCTACAGTAAGGTCAGCTAAATTAAGCTATCGGGCCCATACCCCGAAAATGTTGGTTTATACCCTTCCCGTACTAATAAAACCCCCTATTCTCACTATTATTATAGCAACTATCATGGCAGGGACCATAATCGTCATACTAAGCTCGCACTGATTACTGATCTGAATTGGATTCGAAATAAACATGCTAGCCATCATCCCTATCCTCATAAAAAAGTATAATCCACGAGCCATAGAAGCCTCTACAAAATATTTTCTTACACAAGCTACTGCCTCAATATTACTAATAATAGGAGTCACCATTAACCTTCTTTACTCCGGCCAATGAGTAATCTCAAAAATCTCAAACCCCATCGCATCCATCATAATAACCACCGCCCTAACAATAAAACTAGGCCTATCTCCATTCCACTTCTGAGTTCCCGAAGTAGCACAAGGAGTAACACTTATATCAGGAATAATCCTACTAACATGACAAAAAATCGCACCTATATCCATCCTATATCAAATCTCCCCATCAATTAACACCAACCTTCTTATACTAATAGCCCTCGCATCCGTTCTAGTAGGAGGCTGAGGCGGACTAAATCAAACTCAACTACGAAAAATCATAGCATACTCCTCCATTGCCCACATAGGCTGAATAGCCGCTATCATTATTTACAACCCTACAATAATAATCCTAAACTTAACTTTATATATTCTAATAACACTATCTACCTTCATACTATTCATATTAAACTCATCCACCACAACCTTATCCTTATCCCACATATGAAATAAATTTCCCCTAATCACCTCCATAATCTTAATCTTAATATTATCCCTAGGAGGACTACCCCCATTATCTGGCTTCATCCCTAAATGAATAATTATTCAAGAATTAACAAAAAATAACATAATTATTATTCCAACACTAATAGCCATCACCGCTCTACTTAACTTATATTTCTACCTGCGACTCACATATAGCACCGCACTTACCATATTCCCGTCCACAAATAACATAAAAATAAAATGACAATTCGAGTACACAAAAAAGGCAACCCTACTACCCCCCTTAATCATTATCTCAACTATACTACTCCCGCTAACACCTATATTATCAGTCTTGGACTAGGAGTTTAGGTTAGACCAGACCAAGAGCCTTCAAAGCTCTAAGCAAGTGCTATACACTTAACCCCTGACCAAATCACCTCTAAGGGCTGCAAGAATCTATCTTACATCAATTGAATGCAAATCAAACACTTTAATTAAGCTAAGCCCTCCCTAGATTGGTGAGCTTCTACCTCACGAAATTTTAGTTAACAGCTAAATACCCTAGTAACTGGCTTCAATCTACCTTCTCCCGCCGCGTAGAAAAAAAAGGCGGGAGAAGCCCCGGCGGCGTCTAGGCTGCTTCTTTGAATTTGCAATTCAATATGAAAATTCACCACAGAGCTTGGCAAAAAGAGGACTTAAACCTCTATTTTTAGATTTACAGTCTAATGCTTTTATCAGCCATTTTACCTATGTTCATTAACCGATGACTGTTCTCTACTAATCACAAAGATATTGGTACTTTATACTTACTATTTGGAGCATGAGCCGGCATAGTAGGCACTGCCTTGAGCCTCCTCATCCGAGCCGAACTAGGTCAGCCCGGTACTTTACTAGGCGACGATCAAATTTATAACGTCGTCGTAACCGCCCATGCTTTCGTAATAATCTTCTTCATAGTCATGCCCATTATAATTGGGGGCTTTGGAAACTGACTAGTGCCATTAATAATTGGTGCTCCGGACATGGCATTCCCCCGAATAAATAACATGAGCTTCTGACTTCTTCCTCCATCTTTTCTTCTACTATTAGCATCTTCTATGGTAGAAGCAGGTGCAGGAACGGGGTGGACCGTTTACCCCCCACTGGCTGGCAATCTGGCCCATGCAGGAGCATCCGTTGATCTTACAATTTTCTCCTTACATTTAGCCGGAGTCTCTTCTATTTTAGGGGCAATTAATTTCATTACTACTATTATCAACATAAAACCCCCTGCAATATCCCAGTATCAAACCCCCCTATTTGTATGATCAGTACTAATTACAGCAGTTCTACTCCTACTATCCCTGCCTGTACTGGCTGCTGGAATTACAATACTTTTAACAGACCGTAATCTTAATACGACATTTTTCGATCCCGCTGGAGGAGGAGACCCTATCCTATATCAACACTTATTCTGATTCTTCGGACATCCTGAAGTTTACATTCTTATCCTGCCAGGGTTCGGAATAATTTCTCACATTGTCACTTACTACTCAGGGAAAAAAGAGCCTTTCGGCTATATAGGAATAGTATGGGCAATAATATCTATTGGGTTTTTAGGCTTTATCGTATGAGCTCACCATATGTTTACTGTAGGAATAGACGTAGACACACGAGCATACTTCACATCCGCCACTATAATTATCGCTATTCCAACAGGAGTAAAAGTATTTAGTTGACTGGCAACACTTCACGGAGGCAATATTAAATGATCTCCAGCTATGCTATGAGCTTTAGGGTTTATTTTCTTATTCACAGTAGGCGGGCTAACAGGCATTGTCCTAGCTAATTCGTCCTTAGACATCGTTCTTCATGATACGTATTATGTTGTAGCTCATTTTCACTATGTGCTCTCAATGGGAGCAGTTTTTGCCATTATGGGAGGATTTGCCCACTGATTCCCCTTATTCTCAGGTTATACTCTTAACGATACTTGAGCAAAGATTCACTTTACAATTATATTTGTGGGAGTAAATATAACTTTCTTCCCTCAGCATTTCCTAGGTTTATCCGGAATACCTCGTCGGTACTCTGACTATCCAGATGCATATACCACCTGAAATACCGTCTCCTCTATAGGATCGTTTATCTCGCTTACAGCGGTGATGCTTATAATTTTTATAATCTGAGAGGCCTTTGCATCCAAACGAGAAGTTGCTATAGTAGAACTTACTACAACTAATATTGAATGACTACATGGATGTCCCCCTCCATATCACACGTTCGAAGAACCTACATATGTAATCCAAAAATAAGAAAGGAAGGAATCGAACCCCCTAAAATTGGTTTCAAGCCAATGTCATAACCACTATGTCTTTCTCAATCAGGAGGTATTAGTAAAATATTACATAACTTTGTCAAGGTTAAATTATAGGTGAAACCCCTATATACCTCTATGGCGTACCCATTTCAACTCGGATTACAGGACGCAACCTCCCCTATTATAGAGGAGCTACTTCATTTTCATGACCATACACTAATAATTGTATTCTTAATCAGTTCTTTAGTTCTCTACATCATTTCCCTAATATTGACTACAAAATTAACTCATACAAGCACAATAGACGCACAGGAAGTAGAAACAGTATGAACTATCCTACCCGCCATTATCCTAATCCTAATCGCTCTACCTTCCCTCCGAATCCTTTATATAATAGACGAAATCAATAACCCCTCTTTAACCGTGAAAACAATAGG
>NW_027554624.1:0-26268 GCF_053574225.1 Canis aureus
CTTATATATTTTGATTTTTAACTCCTCAGTTTATGGTTCACAAATATTTTCTCCTATTCCATAGATTGCCTCTTTGTGTAACTATTTCCTTTGCTGTGCAGACACACATGTGAATACCCACTGAAGCTATTTTCCTATGAATACTCAGAGGACAGCCTTGCTAGATATAAAATCTTTTATTCCCACTTTATTCACTGAAGTAAAAAAAAAATGCACCATTTTTTACTTGCTTCATAGCTTTTTTTTTTTTTTCTTGGAAGTCTGATTCTAGTCTAATTCTTTTGTCTTTGTAAGTCATTTGATCTTTTTTTCTGGAGGCCTTGAGATTTTGAGGGAAGAGGGGTCTTTAGAAAACTATTTTTATAGGTTTATCTCATAGTTGATTGCTAACTATTTGGTTAAACTGAAATAGAATTAATACAGGAAAGGCAGAAGGATAAATGCCTTTCCTTTCTTCGAAAAAAAGTCAAATTTCAGATATCTGAATTGTTAGGAGCCCTAGCAAACTCCAGTAGTGACAGTAAGGGCTATTTTGGGGATTTATTATGAACTCATGGGTTTTCATGATTTACTTCAGTCTCTACTGTTCTTTTATATGAAATGCCTGGCATACAGAATTCAAAACCTGCTAAAATCCTAATGTCCTAATAATGAATTATTTTTCATTACTTCAAAATAACCTTAAAATCTAAAGGTCGACTTTCAAATATAAGTGCTTACCCATAAGAGTTAAATTTCATTTTCTTTAGAAGATAAGAAAAGAGTGTTTCTATTAATATTCAGTAAATACCCAAGACTTTCAGAAATTTTAAGGAGCAATCTACCTAAATAATGTACTAATTTCCTGTAATTTATTCTATAAAATATTTTCCTTCCACACATTGTAAAATAAACATTTGCTGAACTGATTGTTACATGGTATAGTGTTATGTGATCATGTAATGAAAGACTCTTTTTATAAAACATGTACACAAGGATAGAATTAAAACTTACCATGGAATCTGTAACTCTAAATTTCCTGTCTTCTGTGGTTTAAACATAATTATGTTGCATTTACATAGTTTTTTCTTATTTTTACATTGGGTTTATTTGTTCTTTTTAAAAGAGGGGAAAAAGTAAAGCTACGCTTGTTTGTATACAAAAGAGATTTAATCTCTTTGTGGCTGCCCAAATATTTCTTTTACCACAGAACCAGTCTTTTGACCTTTTAGGGTTTATGCAAGACGTAAAATAGAGTATGTTTTATATATTTGTATCACTAAGAACATTTTTCCTGCTTTTCACGTTTTCTTTTTTGTTGTTTCTCATCTACATACTTTTAAAAGCACATGGATTTGCCTGATAACAAATGACAAATGCAAAGTAATTACGTGAATAATTTCATCTTCTGAATCTTCATTTTCTCATTTTAAAACAAGCTGTAGGGATTTTTGATTTGAAGATGATGTGGATTCTATTTATTCATATTATATATTTTATCCAGTTGTGATGTGTGCTTAGTTTAACACTGAATTAAATGAGCTGTTCAGTACCATTTCTTGTGATAGAAAGAATATATATCTGTGTATGGAAATTAAAACGCATTTTCAAACATTTATTTTGAGGAATGTAATATGTATAAAGGAAAGTACATGATGCAAATGTACATATTTGTAATGTACTGAAAAGGGAAGACTCCTATAACTGCAACCCAAGCCAAGAATATTGTCATTACCCTAAAAACTCCCTGGCTATTCCTCCTTACCGCAAGGTATCCACTGCCACCTCTCTTCACTCCGGGGAGCTCCCTTCTCTTGCCTTTTATGGCATTTCATATCTTGCTTTTGTTTTCATAATTCTTGAGAATGCCTCCTTGTATAGCTCAGTCCTGTCTCTACTTGGAAACAAATGGAAGCATAGTATGTATTTGTTTTGTCTGACTTTTTTTGTTCAAAATAATAGGTTATTTTAACACTTAATAAATGTTGTTAGGAACCTATCTAGTCAATTTGGGAGAGTGGAAATCCTAATAATATTGAGACTGCCAATCCACTAATATGGCATATGTCTCCATTTATTTAGGTCTTCTTTAATTTCAGTGACTGTTTAATATAGTTGTATATATTCAAGTATATCTTTGAGTATTCTTACAACCTTGTTAACTTTATTCTTTCTAATAAATTTTTATAGATTTTTTAAGGGTTTTTTACATATAGAATTATGTTATCTGCAAATAATGAGAATTTACTCTTTTCCCCCAATCTTTATGCTTTTTATTTCTTTTCCTTTGTTGAACAGGCCAGGACCTCTGTTACAGTGAGGTGAGCACATACATCTGTGTGCTGTCCTGAACTTGGGGAGAAAACATTCCATTTCTTACTGTTATGTATGCTACTAGTTGTAGGTTTTTTGTGGATGCCCTTTATCAGATTGAGGAAGTTCATTTATTCCCAGTTTGTTTTGGAGTTTGTTTTTTAAATCATAAATAGGTTTTGAATTTTGTAAAATGCTTTTTCTACAGCTTTTGAGAGTATCAGATAAATTTTCTTTGTTCTATTAACAACAAGGTGAATTTCATGAATTGATTTTTGAAGGTTGAGTCAAAGATTGAGTCAACCTTCCATTTTTTGGGTAAAATCACTGAGCATGTTATATTACCCTTTTCATTTATTCTTGGATTTTATTAGCTGGTGTTTCATATTCTATGTTTATATTGATGAGGTATGTTGGTTTATAATCTTCTTGTAATATTTTTGTCAAGTTTTAGCATATGGATTATGCTGGCCCTATAAACAAGTCAAAAGATCATCTTTCCTTTCTGTTTTCAAATAGAATTTGTGTAGGATTATATCTTAAATGTTTGATAGAATTCACCAGCAAAACCATCTGGACTTGGAGTTCTTTGTGGAAAGGACTTTTGTTGATGATGATTTATTTGTATCTGATGGTGTTAAAGGTAATTATGTGTCTTTAATAAATATGGTACTGTTTAGATTTTCCATGTCTTTTTGGACCAATTATGTCATTTGTTTCTCTCAATATATTTGTTTTCATTTAAGTTCAGTTAATTGGCACAAAGTTATTTATAATGTCCTTGTATTATTTTTATCGTTTTATCAGTTGTACGTTCTGTAATGATAGTAATATGTGTTCTCTCTCTTTTTGTGTCTCTTTTTTTATCAGTCCCTGATGCAGCTCAAGGACCATTTTTAATAACATGTGAGTTAAAAATGGTTTTTACATGTTAAATATTTACAAAACAAAGACTATGCAACAGAGATCATATGCTGCCTCCAAAGCCTACAATACTCACTGTTGTCTCCTTTCATAAGAAGTTTGTCAACTGTTACTTTAGTGGATTATCAGTATTATTCATCTTCTTTTTATTATTTTATTTTACTCATCTCAGGTTTAAGTTTTTGCTTTTTCTGCTCTCTTGAAGTAAAAGCTGTGATAGTTTACATTACAGGTCCATTCTTTGCCACTGTGGGCATTTAAAGCTATTATATATTTCCCTCTCAGTACCATTTTAGCACATCCCACAAATACGGTTTCTTTTTGTTTGATTCAAAATATTTCCTGAATTTCTTTGTGACTTCCCTTTGGCCCAAGGGTTATTTACAGGTGTTGCTTAATTTCCAAAAATTTGAGTATTTTCCAGAAACCATATCATGCTTGATTTGTAATTTAAGACCATGTCAGAGATGATATTCACTGAGATTTTAACTTTTCCACATTTAGCTTTATGGTCTGGCCATGTGGTCCATTTTTGTAAATATTCTCTTTGCATGGGATTTTGCATGTGCATTCTGCAGTTGTAGTGTTTTTAAAATGTTGATTAGGTCATGTTGGTTAAGTGTGTTGTTCAGTCTTCTGTATCTTTACAATTTTTTTTCCTATTCTATTACCCCTGAGAAAGAGGTGCTAAAATTGTTCACTACAGTTATAAATTTGTTTCTAGTTTTCTGTCAGTATTTGTAATTTCTTCCATTGACAATAAGAAACTGATTCCCATCTATACTTATCAGACTTCCCTCCCTGTATATAACCTGTCCTCCATGTTCACCCCTATCCTGTCCCCTTTGCAGATGCTGTTCTCATTCTGCTTTGGCTCTGATTCAACATGCCAGAATGCCCAGGTGCCTGCATGCTATGCTGTCTTTATCCTATTCAAGCTCTGGTACCCCATGCTGGACCACCTTTCCCTTTCACTCTTCATACTGCTTAGTCTCTTATTTCCCGAGCCAGACTTCGCACCCTGTTCAGGCTCATCATTACACAACAGGCTGATTCTCGAGGGGCTCTCTTTTTGCAAGGGTTCCACCTCCCCACTTGAGTTGTACTCCTAGGGGCTGCTCTGATTTAGAACTGGATACCACATTCCTGCTTTATCCTGCATGTAGAGATTCCTTCTTCATCTTCTTGGGCTTTAATACCCCATGCAGGGCCACTAAAGCACTTTACCTTCTACTGTGGTCCCTACATTGTTCTCCCACATATAATGATTTTGGGGCTGAATTATTCCGGGGGCACAGGGAAGGGGCTGTATCATTATTTTTGAAAGATATTTTTACTTGGTTTAGAAGTCTAGATGAACAGCATTTTTATTCCAGCACATTATAAATGCCATTTTCTTGTCTTTTTGTTTTCATTGTTTATTGTGAGAAGTCAGATTTTGTTTTTATTTTAATTCCCTATACCCGATGTGTCTTTTCTTTAGCTGGCTTTAAGACCTGCTTCTTAGCTTTGGATTTCAGTAGTTTGATTATGAAATGCTTAAGGTGTAGTTTTCTTTGTATTTTTTTCTGTTTAGGGTTCACTGAGCTTCTCAGACCTATGGATTAATGTCTTCCATCAATTTTAGAAAGACTTCAGTCATTGTCTTTGCATATATTCTTTGGTCTCATTCTCTCTTTCCCTCTTTTTTTCCTGAAATTCCAATTTGCACATGCTGTTTTATTTAATAATATTCCACAGACATTGAACTCTTATTTTTTCATTTTTTCTCCTTATGTTTCAGTTTGGATGCCTTTTCTTTAAATTCATATATTCCTTTCTCTACTAATTTCAGTTTGTTGTTAAGCCCATCTAATAAATTCTTCCTTTCTCATACTGCAGTTTTCAAGTCTAGCTTTTCCACTTGGTCTTTTTTACAATAGTTTTCGTGTCTCTGGTTGCAGAATTTTCTTTCTTTTGAAACCAATTATAAACATTTTTGAAAAATACATAATCTAAGTCAAATTATATAAATGCCTCTTAATCAGGCAACAACAAATTATTTTATACAATTAAAGGGTATCCAATTGGCAGATTATTGTTCAGTCTTTAGAGCTCCTACCCATACTATTAAAAACAAACAATTAGGAGCACCTAGGTGGCTCAGTGGGTTAAATGTCTGACTCTTGATTTCACTTCAGGTCATGATCTCAGGGTTATGAGGCTGAGCCCCATGTTGGGCTTCTCACTGGGTATGGAGCCTACTTAAGATTCTCTCTCTCCCTCTTTCTCTGCTCGTACCCCTGCTCTCTCCTTCTCTAAAAAAAAAGAAAAGAAAAGAAAAGAAAAGAAAACAAGAATCGTGCAAGTATGGACAGATAAATGGAATAAATTAGATAGGCTAAATAAATATATCTATATATAACTATATAACTACATATCAAAATTTAGGATATTATGACTGATATGAGGTTACATGTCATTGTGGTTTCGACTTGCATCTCTCTGGTGGTAGGTGATGTTGAAAATCTTTTCATGTGTCTCTTGGCCATCCGGATATCTTTGGAAATATCCTTTTTCAGGTACTGTGCCTATTTTTAATCAGATTATTTGTGGGCTTCAGTGTTGAATTGTATTCTTTTTTTTAAAATTTTTTTTAATTTATTTATGATAGTCACAGAGAGAGGGAGAGAAAGAGAGACAGGCAGAGGGAGAAGCAGGCTCCATGCACCGGGAGCCCGATGCGGGATTCGATCCCGGATCTCCAGGATCGCGCCCTGGGCCAAAGGCAGGCGCCAAACCGCTGCGCCACCCAGGGATCCCTGAATTGTATTCTTTAAATATTTTGTTATTAATCCCTTATCAGACGTGGTTTTTTCTTATTTAGTAGGTTGTCTTTTTATTTTATTGATAGTTCCCTTTGTTGTACAAAAGCTTTTTAGTTTGATGTAGTTGCAATATTCAGTTTTGCTTTTATGTCCATTGCCTGAGGAAACAGATCCACCATACTTAATATTTTTTTAAATTTTAGTATACTATCACAGAATGACCATAAAAAAGCTGGATCTCTACTTCCTTCTTATAGACAATTCAGGTAATTAACATATTTAAGTATAAGCAAAGTATATATTTTTTTAAGATTTTTATTTATTTATTCATGAGAATACACAGAGAGGAGAGAGAGAGGCAGAGACACAGGCAGAGAGAGAAGCAGGCTCCATTCTGAGAGCCCGATGTGGGACTCGATCCAGGGTCTCCAGGATCACACCCTGGGCTGCAGGCGGCACTAAACCACTGAGCCACCAGGGCTGCCCAGCAAAGTATATTATAAGAGAACAAAAGAAATATTCAAGTTTTACTATCTGGGGGTGTGGATGGCTATTCTAAGCATAAGTAAAAGATCAAAATCATAAAGAAAATAATTGATAGATCTAATTACACAGGATTTTAAATACTGAGGAAGAATGAAAATGAAAGAGAAGAAAAATTTCCTCTTCCACTGGAAATAACCAGTATAGTAACTTCTTACTCAACAAATTAGTGGTTAAAGGGAATAGATTAAACTTACTCTGCTTTTCTGTAGGATAACTGAGCCCCTAGGTGATGAGAGGAAGCTCTCTTTATTAAAGAATTCAGTCAATGAATGTAGTGGTTTTTTTAATTTTGTTTACTCTAACTCCCAATAAAATAATTATTTTAGGCAAGGATAATTAATAGATGCTAAAACTTTAAGGTAGGGAAGATGTTGTTAGGATAGGACCTTCTTGAAATTTTAGCTGCGAATTATATTATTTCTCTAATTCACTTACAAATGGTTTAGAAAAAATAAACACACATTTATACTGATAGATGACACTGGCAATGAGGTTTTGAAAGTTGTGTGTTATTCATGTTTATTTACCATTAAAAACTAAGTATGTTTGAAATATTCCATAATGAAGGAGAAAAAGAATTAAGGTGAAAAATTAAAGTTTTTGCATGTAGAGACAAAATTAAGATAGTTGCTGTTGCTGGTGGCTGGTAGTCTTATGATCTGTGTATGTGGAATCAAATTGACATAACTTTTATGGAGAATAGTCTGCTATTGTGTATTAAAAATTAAAATATACAAAATCTTTACTGAGCAATTCCATTTCTCAGTATGTGTCCTTAGAAAATAATCAGTGCATTGCAAAAGAATGCAAGGATGGCCTTTGCAATGTTATTTTTATTATTTTGCAAAACCAGAAAGAACCTAATTTCAATTAATAAAGGATCAGTTAACTATATTATGGTACATCAATATAGCAATACTTGTCATTAAAATGATTACTATGAATCTACGTTCATTTGCATTCATTGACACAGAAGCTCCATTACATATATTGAATTAAAAAGGCAGATTATAAAACAGAAGGGGTAGTGAATGGAATGGGTGTCTTGTCATTGTGGTAACCATAAGTATTAATATTTGTGTTGGTCCATTTTGCTCTCTCTTTTGGGCAAGCCATGCCTCAGCTGCTTTTCACACACTCATCTAAATCATGCTTTTTTTTTTTCCAGGGAAGAAAGAAAAAATAAATTATGTTTTATTTGCATATCCAACCAACATACCACATATCATACAGAGTTGGTTAGGCACTCTACTTCTGCTTTCTCATTGGGTAATAAAAGTGTTGGAGTATATGTTCTCTAGGATCCAATATTAATATTGTATGCATGTAACAACTACTGAGTAACTTTCATTTAGTGTTTACTGAAAATGACTAGTTCTTCATGCCAGGGACTGCACTAGGTACCAGAACACTGTTTTCTGTAGCCCTGTGCTAGCTTCTCTCACCCCTGCAGGGGTACTGCCGCATGTTACTGTTGCATGGACAGCCTCCTTGCACCGCCCCCCCGCCACTCGTCTATCCCACCACACTTCTCTGGTTTATTTTTTTTCCAGTCACTTTAATAGTTCATATAATGTGCCAGGTTGCTCTTTTATTCTGTGTCTTTTCCCAAAAGAATATTAGCTCCATGAGAGCAGGGATTTCAGTTTGCTTTCAAGGTGGAAATATCCCCAGTGCCTCAAAAATTACCTGGCACCTAGTGGGCACTCTCTTAATATTTACTGTAAGAATGATTTTTTTTTCCCCTGAGAAAATGTTTCTGGGACTTTTCTAATCATATTGTTTACACAACTATAAAAGGATAGGTTATCATTCTATACTACCAGGGCCAAGAAATTCTGGGACATAACTTTCCAGAGTTTGTCATGTTCACTTTTTTTCTTCAAATTTGGTCTCCCGTAGAATCTCTAATATTTAGAGAGATAAACATAAAAACATTGAGAATCATTATAAAAAAGTAAAATTCTTTTCTAATTGTAGCTTTTCATCGGTGACCATTTAATTCTTTTTTTTTAAGGTTTTATTTATTTATTCATGAGAGATAGAGAGAGGCAGAGACACAGGCAGAGGGAGAAGTAGGCTCCCTGCGAGGAATCCAATATGGGACTCGATCCCAGGACTCTGGGGTCACTATCTGAGCCAAAGGCAGATGCTCAAACACTGTGCCACCCAGGTGTCCCTGACCACTTAATTCTGACATCCTTTTCATGTTTCCATTTTTACTGAGTTGCCAACTTGATTTTAAAATCTATAGATTTCAGTTGCATCCTCTAACAAGGTGTAAGAATAACATGTTCTCTCAGGTCAACCACCTTTATTGTGAGCCATCACGAGATAATAATATTTACCAGTGTACTTTTCAGTGAAAATTGTGAGATTTTTAGAAATCATGTAAAATTATGGTTTCAATATAGTTCTGTTGACATTGCCAGAAAGAAACTCTACAACCTTGGCTATGCCTACTCTGTGGGCACAGACACTTCACTTTTGTTGATATACATGTCCTCAGTGGGCAGGCAAGCCAGCCAACCTTCTTAACAATCTTGGCAAATGTTACCATAACAACAACAACAAAAACCCCTAAGAAACATAACAAGCAGCTACATCATTTTTAGTTTGTTTGGGTTTGTTTAATAGAGTATGAATATGTATTCATCTTTCTAGAACTATTATTTTGCCAGCCACACAGTTTGACTTCTACGATAAAGTTGAAGATTTTGAAAACACAATTCAGTTTTGTGTTTATAATGTCAAAGAATTAATGTAAAATTCAATTGATAATCAAAATGAGAAGAGCTTACTTACTACTGAAAACGAATTCAGAACAAGCTGCTAATCAGATTTAAAAAACTATACAAAAGGAGATAAACCCATTTGCAATGGCCTGTGGGTGTAAACTAATGCTACCTATAAACCCATTGCTGTATATGCAAAAAGCGATAAAGTTCAAAGAAATTTTATGAAAACGCACCTTCGACTTTCAAATGGAAGATTATTCCAATGGTTAGATTTAGAACTTGAACATGTACTTTGAAAGAATGAGGTTAGAAATGAATGTATTTGTGTTGGGAGAGATTTTAGATTCATGGAGCAAAGACTATCTTGTTTTGGATCTGGTATAGGGAAAGGCTCACAGTTGAGAGACTTTCTGTAGCCTGTCAGTAAACTATTGTGTCCTCTTTGTGTTCATATGGAACCCCATGCACCCATCTACTGTATTTATCATAATGGATTATAACGGTTTATCTCCCTCACTAGACTGTACTTTCCTGAAGGACAGTTAAAATCCTATTTGTAGATTCCATGTTTGTGACTTCACATCCCTGCTAAAATTTATTTGTAACCTCCAAAGCAGTACAGCACTTTTGCTGTCATTCACAGACATGCACAGAGCAGGAACAGTTTAAGTCACCTCATGCACCTGTTCAGCCGATACTGAACAGAGGGCCAGGCTCTGTCTTCTTGTTTCAGCTCTTCTACTGTAAACAAGCATCTTTTTTTACAACCTGTGTCATGCCACATGCTTCACATTTTTGTGTTTTGAGTTGGTTATGTTGCTGCTTAACATGGTCCCTAAGCAGAGGGAAAGAGCCGTCTGGTCTAATGTTCCCAAGCGCAAGAAGATTATAACATGCCTTACACAGAAACTACAGGTGTTAGGAAGCTTTGCTCAGGATGAATGGCAGTGCTGCTGGCCATGGGCTGGTTCAATGTTTTTTTTTTTTTTTTTTTAATTTTTTTTTCTTTTTTTATTTATTTATGATAGTCACAGAGAGAGAGAGGCAGAGACACAGGCAGAGGGAGAAGCAGGCTCCATGCACCGGGAGCCCGACGTGGGATTCGATTCCGGGTCTCCAGGATCGCGCCCTGGGCCAAAGGCAGGCGCCAAACCACTGCGCCACCCAGGGATCCCGGGCTGGTTCAATGTTAATGAATCAACAATATATATTAAACAAGGTGCTTTAAACAGAAACACACATAGAACATGGTTATAGATCATTTGACAAAAATGTTCTGAACAGAGGCTCTCAGGGACAATTGTATTTCTCCCTGGGAGAACCAGGAGCAATGGTTCAGTGTTGATTAATTCCCTGTTTGCAATGACTTTATAGAACATAACTACCCCCCAAGTAACGAGAGTTGACTGTATATGTTATTTCTGTATGCTTAGCACTTAGTGTTTCGTGGATGGCACAAGAGTTTTATAAGCAAATGCCCAAATATAGGAAATTGGGAAGAATAAATCAGCTTATTGAAAATGATAACTACTGAGTTCAGGAATCAGGGTTTTAATACCACAGGGGTAATGGGAAGCCATTGGAAAGTTTCTCCGGGAATTGCAGGCATTGATTAAATGTGCGAGGTGGTGTGATGAACAGACTGAATAAACCTGGGGACCTGCTCTCAAGGAGCCACTACAGAAGCTCCAAAAGTTCCTTTAGGAAGATCAATTTCACAGGAATTATAGGATGGATAGAATTGAGAGAAATTGAAGACCCCAAACCAAGGGTGCAGCTACAATAGCCATCCTGATATGATGTGGTAAAGATCAGAATTAGGGCGCTGGCAGGTGGAAGGGGGAAGTAAGGGCACATACTTGGCGCTTTTTTTAAGATTTTATTTATTTGAGATAGACCATGTGCAGGGGGGCAGGGGGAGGGACAAAGGGGGAGGAGATCTCAGGCAGACTCACAGACACTGTGCTGAGTGTGGGTCTGACCTGGGCTCAATCTTATCACCCTGAGATCTTGACCTGAGCCAAAATCAAGAGTCAGACACTCATCCAATTGAGCCATCCAGGCGCCCTGATACTTGACTTATTGTGAAGTAAAAATCAGCAGTAAATAACTTGATACAGAGAATGAGGGAGTTGGGAGGGCCAGTTAAATCCTATAGTCTGCTACCGCCTGACTTTGTTAGTTCCTGTGCTTGCAAATGTGTGTCAATCACGTTTCCCCTCATCTAAGGTTATTACTCTGTGCTGTGCTGAGTCTTCTTTTTTTTTTAATTTATGATAGTCATACAGAGAGAGAGAGAGAGGCAGAGACACAGGCAGAGGGAGAAGCAGGCTCCATGCACCGGGAGCCTGACGTGGGATTTGATCCTGGGTCTCCAGAATTGCACCCTGGGCCAAAGGCAGGTGCCAAACCGCTGCACCACCCAGGGATCCCCTGTGCTGAGTCTTCTAAGGCACCAGTGATGAAGCCACAATCCTCATCTGTTACAACTAAGCAGCTAATGAATTAATTGCCTAAGGTTTTGGGTGATGATTAGGGACAATAGATGTAGTTTTATAATTAATAGTGAATTTTTATAGCTAATTGTGAAATTTTGTCAGAGGGGTGGGAGTCCAGAACACACCGAATTATCCCTTTAAAAGAAACCTGAAAAGATGTGCCATGCAAATGATTTCTGCTCTAATGTCAAGTTATGTCCAGCACTGTCCAGTTAAATATTACCAATGCAAATTTTACTGCTACATTTGCAAGAGGGTAGGACAGACCTATTGTTCACTGAGAAATTAATTGCATGTGAAAAAAATAGACCCAAGGATTAGTATCAATTATGCTTTCAGTGGCATATGTAAGGCAGTAAGATTGTTTAATTTTGTAAAGTAAATCATTCATTATGAAGTGCTTGGTATCTTTCTTTACATTTTCCATCAGTTGAGAAATAAAACTTTTTCTCTCAGCATGATATCGACAGAGAGCTTTACAGTTTGGAAAGCTATTTAGTTAAACTTTGTGTTAAAATACTTTCTCAGTGTGCTTCTTTCTTATTAAAAGTCATTTTCTAAAGAGACAATTTGTATCTTACTACAGGCTGTTTGCATTGCCAGCTATTTTATAAGGTTATGCAAGCCTGGTATCATATTTGGACCAGTTGAAATAATTTTTTTTTCCTGGCCAACTCATCTCCAATATGATATGTAGTTGTCTTTATGTCAGTTTTCAAGAGATAATTTGAATGGTCTTCTAAACTAGTAGTATTTATTCTGTCTGTGGCTAAATACTACATGTGTTTTACTCAAGATTAAAAATCAAAGGAGTTTTGATGTTCTTTATCTTTTTTCATCTGTTTTGAGTTTAACATATCTTTCTGAACAAAGCCATGTTTGTAAAGGATATTAAGTTTTGTTTGGCCATCTTCTCAACTGCAAGTGTACTCAATGGACCTTAATGCAAGGTTATGCTCCCTGGACTGATTGATATATAAACAGAAGACAGATGGTGTAGAGATGACTCTGATGATAATTCATTTTTCAGCTAGTCATGAAGATATTTTGATTACAGTGTGTTTAAGTAATTATAACACAGTCTGCAATGTTAGTCTTGCTGAGAAGGGAGCACATGGAAAACAAGTTACGTGTTATCCATGCCTAACAAAGGGTGCACTGTGGTGTAATGATTAGGACTGGCAGAGTTTAAAATATGTCATATAGTAAGGTAAGTCAATTAAGGGTAGACCAAATAAAAAAGGTAACTTCACAGTTTTCAGGCATAAATATTTGTTTTGGAAAGTATATAGATGTTACTATATAAAGGAACTAGTATTTTGACATTTAGGTAACAGTCTGTGTACAACTCATTAAAAAATTACATGGCTTGATTTTACATTTGTGTGAATCATAATTATCCCAGAGCTTGCTTTCTGTATCATGAATTTAAAACTGAAATCAGAGAGCTTACAGTTTAGTAGCACATTCTATTCCTGCTGTTAAAGTTTTTTTTTAAGTAGGCTCCACATCCAGGGTGGAGCCCAACATGGGGCCTGAACTCAGGACCCTGAGATTAAAACCAAGCTGAAACCAAGATTTGGCTGCTTAACCCACTGAGCCACCCAGACTCCCCGGCTGTTGTTAGTTTTGAAAAAAAAAAAATCTAAGCCAAATGTCACAAGGAGAAAAATAATTAGAGTTGTGTGGATAGATAGGCCACTTAAGTTTCATTCCTAAATACTAATTACAGTTTATACTTCTGTTTTTGGTCTCACATTAGAATAATTGATCGATTAGATGGAGTTCGTTTGCTATGGTCCCTGCTGAAAAATCCTCATCCAGATGTGAAGGCCAGCGCAGCTTGGGCCCTCTGTCCCTGCATCCAAAACGCTAAGGTAAGAACAGACTACAAATCAATCCCTTCTTGAATCTCTAATATTATATTGAATAATGTCATCACAGGTCACTAGTTGCTTTCGACTTATTTTTGGTCTGATTTATCTAGCAGAAAAGAGTACTGAATGTTTGTGCCAAAATAATTTTTGAGCAATGTCTTTTCCTGGTTAGTTTTTAAATGCCAAATGAAACTAGGCTCAGGTGGCAGCGCTTACCGTGTTCTACCTGGCTGGTGCAATTGAAACAGGTATGTCAGGTAAGTCAAGAGGAAGAAAAGTTGACTGTTCTTATCTCTTGGGTGATAAGAAAATTGTCTGTATATACCTACTACTTTAAGAAACATAAAATTACTTCTATCTTATTTATATAGCTTGAAATATGACAATGAAAGATCGTTAAGTTCTTTGTTACTTTGAAAAAGTAAAATACAAAGAACCAAGGATTAGCATCAATTAAAATAATTAAAATAAAGTAAAATTATTTCATGAATCCCACTTTTCTTAGCTTTCAATAAATACTGGATATAAAACCCATAAATAAAATTTTTACATGACAAAAAAAAAGGCTGAACTGGAAGTCTTTTAGCTCTTTTGTAAATTTATTATTTTCTTTAAAGATCTCTTTTCAGCTTGATTTAAAAAATCTAAAGGATTTTACTCCTATAATAAATTTAACATGACTCTAAATATCATTGTAAATATTTGTGACTAGAAATAATCTTTTGTAAAAAGTGAATTGTGATGTGTATTGATAATAGAAGAAATCTATTACAGACTGGTCAATGAGCTATTTTTTATATAAGAGCAAAATAAGTGTAATAAAACATAAAGATAAAAACACCTCAAGTGTCAACCTACATGAAAATGAACAACAGGATGATACTATGATCATACAACGCAGTAGTGAGAAACAAATGTATTTCAGTAATGTATTCATCAATATCAATACATCTTATAAATATATTGAGCAAAAATACCAAGTTTCAGAAGTAGATATATAACATAATTCCTATTCTTTAAGGTCCACAAAAATTTTTTAAATGTAAAACGTAAATGATAGTATTTAGGGATCATTTAGGGATCAAGAAAGAGTCCACTAAGGAAATATCACTACATATCCTTGATATCGATAAGCCAGTATTAAGAAGCAGAATTAACTTCAGAGGAAACAGATAACATAAGGAATATAATATGAAATTTTAAAAACTTATATCCTCGGAATGACCCAAGGGGAATACTATACCCAAAAAGGCTGTTATATTAAAAAAAAAGATACGTTCATAGATTAACAAAGGCTTTTTGGAGATTAAATATAGATTTGGTGTGGCATCTGGGTGGCTTAGTTGGTTGGACATCTGGCTCTTGATTTCAGCTCAGGTCATGATCTCAGAGTCCTCGGATCAAGCCTCATGTCAGGTTCCAAGCTCAGTGGGAATCTGCTTGAGGATTCCCTCCCTTTCCATCTCCCTCTGCCCTTTCCTCCCTCTAATAAATACATAAACAAATCTTAAAAATATATAGTTTTGGCAAAACAATAAATTTAATAGAAGAGACAAATACTAGATATGATTGAGTAATTATCTGAAAGATAAAGTCTAGTAAATAAGAATGCAAAGTAAAAGTAAAAAGAAAGTAGGCTGGTGATGGGGGAAAGTTTGAAAATATAGCACAAGAAAATACACAAAAGGAAAGAGAGCAATTGAAATAAAGAAAAATCATCATTTAAAAAATGGAGGGAAGATTCTGTAAAGTGAAGAGTTAAAGATTGTAGTCTTCAGATTGAAAAGATCCACTTAGTGCCAAGCAGGAAGAACAAAGACAGTTATCTATACCTTGACATAAATTCAGATTGGACATTTCCAGAAAATTAGAGGAAGGGAAAAAATTACATAAGAACAAGGATCACACCAGTATTAGACTTAACATCATTCACAATAAATTGTAAAAGAAAATGGAACAAATCCTTCACTGTCTTTAGAGGAAAGTATTTTTATCCTGGAATTCTATATCCTATAAAAACTAGCATTCAAGTGAGTATAGAGTAAGGACAGAATAAAGACATTTTTCTTTCAGAAATGTCAAGACTCAGGAAGCTTATTCCCCATAAACCTTTTCTGGAACAAAACCCCAACAACTTTAGACTATTTTCCAGCAAAACAAAACATTCTTTAAAAAAGAGAATAGCATTTGTTATAGAAACAATAATAAGCAAATAACTCACTGGAATTTATAGGTAAATATAAATTTTTGTTGATAATATGTCTCTCAAATTTTAGAAAATTTCTAAGAAAGAATTTAAAATTAATGACATAAAATAAAATAAAGGCAGATAATATTATCACAGTAGCAATCTGAATCTAAATTACTAGATGATTCAAAAAATGTATTGGGATCCCTGGGTGGCACAGCGGTTTGGCGCCTGCCTTTGGCCCAGGGCGCGATCCTGGAGACCCGGGATCGAATCCCACATCGGGCTCCCGGTGCATGGAGCCTGCTTCTCCCTCTGCCTATGTCTCTGCCTCTTTTTCTCTCTCTGTGACTATCATAAATAAATTTTAAAAAATTTTTAAAAAATTTAAAAAAATGTATTAGGTAGTGTAAAGTAACAGGTAAACACATATTAAAAGTCTTTACTTTTCCCAGAGAAGGATGCTGTGGATACTGGTTCATTCCCAATCATCACCAAAAATATAAACTTAAATACAGAATTTAATTTTGTTTTATGATGAGATACCATTTTGTATATAGATTAACAGTTCTACATAGTGCTGTTATGTGTAAATTATGTCCTTTATTCTCATGGATTTTAATTACAAATTTGCCTATTTACAAATTTGCCTATTTATCTTATTATCTGTAATAAGACATTCTGTAAGAGACACACCAGTATTTTCATTTTCATCATTCCTGCCCAGGATTTCTGTCCTGAATATCTGACTATTCTAGCAACCTAAACTGAACCACACTCAAACTAAACACAACCCATCATGCTTGTCTTTTAGCCCCTGGCCCCAAGTCCTACATTGGATCCAAGCCTCCATAAAGAGCTCCTACTTTTCCATTTCTATTGAATCTTCCCTGCGCATTATCTATTCCTACCACTTTAGTGTCTTTGAATTTTTCTCAAGGAAACCTCAGCCCCCATCTTATCACTCCTGAGGAAAGAGCAGATGCATGATCTCTGCTTGTTCACTACTCTTTAAAAAAAAATTCATTTATTTATTAATGAGAGACACAGAGAGAAGAAAGAGACATAGGCAGAGGGAGAAGCAGGCTCCATGCAGGGACCCCAATGTGGGACTCAATCCCAGAACCCTGGGATCACCCCCCGATCAGAAGGCAGATGCTCAACCACTAAGCCACCCAGGCATCCCTGCTTGTTCACTACTCTTACCAAGAACTACACTCCTCTGTATGCACTATCATTTAGGCAACACAAACATTTGAAGAATTTTAAATAAGGATGTGATGTGAGCAGATTGGTTAATTAGAAAATATGAGTAGGTGATTAATTAGGCTTGTGCAGTGGTTCGGGTGAAAATAATTAGAATCTGACCTGACACAGTGGCAGTGTGGGCAAAGAGAAGAGTCAGTACAGAAATAATTGCAGGGGCACTTGGGTGGTTCAAGTGGTTGAGCATCTTTTGATTCCAGCTCAAGTTATGATCTCAGAGTTGTGAGATCAACCATGCTGGGCATGGAGCCTGCCTAAGATTCTCTCACTATCTCCTTCTACCTCTCCCCTACTCTCTTTCTCTAAAAAAAAAAAAAAAAGAAAGAAAAAGAAAAAGAAAGAATTGCAAAGTAGAATCAGATATTGGTGTGTGATTGGTATTGGCTATGCAAAGGTGATCAAGAGAGAGTTTGAGTTTTTGTTTTTGTATTTTAACTTTGACAACTAAGAAATGGTAACTTTACAAAACATGAGAAGACCATGATTTCAGGCAAAGATGGTGGATTTGCAAGGCTCTTGTTTTTTTGAAAAATCCTATTTTCTATGATGAGAAGGTAAATGAGTATTGTATGGTCTCTCTCCTTCATCTTTATAGAACAAAACTTATCTTCCCAAGGTAGAAGGATACCTCAGGGATAGAGTATGAAAGAGGTCATGTGCTCAGAAATGCAAAAAGAAGAAAGCACATTCATAATATTGAAAAATCGTATCTTATTGTGTATACAGATCCCAATCTATGGTTTAAGATAGCTCAATCTAATGGAAATTTCTGTGATTATGGAAATGTACTCTTCAAATATGGTAACCATTAAGCCCCCTGTGGCTATTGAGCCCTTGAAATATGACTAGTATGAATGAGGAATTGAATTTTTAATTATATTAAGTTTTATGTTAATTAAATTATTTAAATTAAATTTAAGTAGCCATATGCAGCTAGTGGCTGTTGTTTTGGGAAACCCAAGTCTAAGATATGCAAATAATGGTGGGTTGTCTTTTAAGGCACCCCTGCAAAGAGCTGTAAACCTGAAGTTTTACATAACATAGGTTACATCCTCACTCTGTAAAATTTAGAATGTAAATAAAAACAAGGAGTTTTATGAGTTTTCTCCTACAAGTAAAAAGTGTTTTTTTAATTAAAAACAAAAGCAAAGGAAAAAAATTACCTGTAATCTCAGTACTTGGGGATAACCATGATTAAGAGTTAGATTGGAGTTTTTCCCTTAACAATGAATTGTGAATACCTCTCTTATTCTCTCTATATCTTTCCACACCCTGTCTAGTTTCCTTAGCTGTATAGTATTTTGTTGTATGGCCATTTCATAATTTATTTACGCATTTAAATTTCCAGTGTTAAAGGAGAATGAAGTTAGTGAAACAAAAATTTTAATTTGAGCTATTCTAAAAACATGTAAAAAAATGAAACTGGACCACTTTCTTACACCATATACAAAAACAAATTCAAAATGGATGAAAGACCTAAATGTGAGATAGAAAATCATAGTAATCTCTCTGACATCAGCTGTAGCAACATTTTTCTAGATATGTCTCCTAAGGCAAGGAAAATAAAAACAAAAATAAACTTTTGGGACTATATCAAAATAAAAATTTTCTGCACAGCAAAGGAAAAATCAACAAAAATAAAAGGCAATCTATTAAATAGGAGCAGATATTTGCAAATTATATAACTTATAAAGGTTTAGTATACAAAATGTATAAAAAAATGATACAACTCAATACCCTCCAAAACAGTAATCCAGTTTAAAAATGGACAGAAGACATGGACATTTTTCCAAGACACAGATGACCAATAGACATGTGGAAAGATGCTCCATATTACTCATCATCAGGGAAATGCAAACCAAAACTACAATAAGATATAACCTCATACCTGTTGGATGGCTAACATTAAAAGCATAAGAAACAACAGGTATTGGTCAGGATGTGAAGAAAAAGGAACCCTCTTACACTGTTGGTGGGAATGAAAACTGCAGCCACTGTGTAAAACTGGAAAATATTTTTCCTCAAAAAATTAAAAATACAACTCCTTTATAATCCAGTAATTACAATACTGGTATTTATCCAAAAAATACAAAAACACTAATTCAAAGGGATACATGCACCCTTATGTTTATAGCAGAATTATTTACAATAGCTAAACTATTAGAAATAGCCCAAGTATCCATTGATGAGTGGATAAAGAAGATGTGGTACACACACACACACACACACACACACACATATATATATATACTGGACTATTACTCAGCCATGAAAAAGAATAAAACCTTGCCATTTGTAATAACATGTATGGAGCTAGAGAGTATCATGCTAAGTGAAATAAGTCAGTCAGAGAAAGGCAAATACCATATGATTTTACTCATATGTGGAATTTAAGCAATAAATGAGCTTAAATAAAGGAGAAAAGAGAGAGACCGAGACAGACTAAGAAACAGATTCTTAACTATAGAATACAAACTGATAGTTACCAGAAGGAAGATGGGTGGAGAGGATAGAGGAAATAGAGGATTAGGATTAAAGAATATACTTACCATGATGAAAAAAATAAATAAAATGATACGATGGGGATTAAGGAATACACTTGCTATGATGAACACTTGGTGTTGTATGGAAGTACCTAATATCACTGTGTTTTGAAACTAATATTACACTATGTTAACAAACTGGAATTTAAATAAAAACTTAAAATGATAAGAAAAATAAGCAGATGATAACCAAAAAAAGAGGAAGTGTGGTCCCACATATTAATTTGGCCAGAGATTTTCTTCTTTAGTTAACACGGTCATTCCCAGGTATGTGTCCTTCTAGGACTCTCAACTCTTCATCCAGATTTGTGTTGTAAAGCAGATTCCATGGTACTTATCTCTTTTCACACTAGATTGTCATTTTACTGTTTTCACCATAATTAATTTTATGTATGTAACCTATAGCTTTTTGCATATAGCATCTCAATTAACTGCACAATTATTTTTGCTTCTGAGGAAAGTAAGTTGTCAGATTATTTAAACACTTGCTGAAGATCACATAACTAGAATGGTAACTGAGCGTATGATATGACCCAGTTCTAACCCCATATCCTGTGCTATGGTTCTACCACAAAACAGCTGCCACCCACATCAACAAACAAGTTTCTACAGTTTTCTTTTCATTTTGAAGCTTTTTCTGGACAGTTCCTTTGTGAAGAAAAGCCCTATTGCTCCAGAAAATATGGGATTTCTTAAAGTCTTAGGGCTCTTTTAAGCTTTGAGAACCTCAAAAATGTAAATGCTACAAGCTTTAAAAAAATATCATTTAGTGTGCCACTTTGAGAGAATATTTCAAATATTTCAAATCTTCGATTTGTCATACAATGGGGTACCACTGTGTTGATAATGGGGGGCTGTGCATGTGCGGGATCAGACATTATGGGAAACCTCAGTACCTTCTGCTCAATTTTGCTATCAACCAAAAACTGCTCTAAATGACAGAGTATGTTTAAAAAAAAGAAGCTTTAAAAATCATTTAGAATTGTCATTATTTAACTCTCTTTGACACTTGTTCAGTTTGGGAAACTTTAAAATTTTACCTTCAGTGTTTTGTTTCCAACAGTATTTGCCATCCTCAATGAGAGACTAAAAAACTAAAATTTAAAAAGAAACAACCACATGCTTTTCAAAATTCACAAAATTAAATGAAAATGAAATGCATATAATTGAATTTTCAAATTTTGAACCATTTATACTCTGAAGTAATTACAGTGTAAACCACACAAAGACATTTGGGTCTTGCTGTATTTATTTTAGTAAGCTTTCAACAATGTTTTTATAGTTTATTGAGTAATCCTTTTTCACACTAAACCTAATTAATAATTCAAATCCATGAATTGTTGGGCTCTTTGTTTTTTCAATTCTTTTACCAAAAATTAATCACAAATCAGGAATAGAAAAGATTTGGTTTTGGTTTTGATTCCATTTTCAACCTAGGACATAGTAACTTGAGGGATGAATAATTTTTTATTCCTATTTCATCCACATATTATACCTAAGGAGATACAGCATCTTCCATCACTTCCATTGGCTTTAAGTAAGTGTGAAAGATAGCTCTCAAATATATAACGATGCCTGAGAGGAACATGTTGTAGTATTAATAATTAGTAAATGGACTGGATTTATACTTCTTAAGCACTTACATTTAAATTTTCATTTTGCCTTAAAGAGTTTTGTGACAATACACGAATACAGTAAAGTAGAAGTTAAAATCATATTATATTAATATAATTAATATTATATTAGAAGTCAGCAGTGATTTCATTTAATCTCTGGGCAAATCAGATAACTTCATTAATTCAGCAACATTATTTCGCACTGTTTGCCAAACCCTCTGTAGGTACACATTACATTTTGTATGCCTTTTTTAAATAATCTTAACATAAATGCATAACATTTATGCAGTTGTTTCCAGTGTTAAAATACAGAATGAGGTTAAACAAAATAGTTGAGACTTTCTAGAATGTTCTTTCACTTAGAGAAAGTAAAGTTACCTTTGACCTAATGGTAGAGATACAAACATAGTAGCTCAGGGAAATGTTTTATAATTGACATTGCATCATAGGTTAAAGGGCAATGTTTTCCTTGGTGGTATGTAAATATAATTGCACATTTTACAATCAACTGCCTTTTGGATTAGCTGAAATAATATGGATAAAGATACTTGTAAATGTCTGTATGCATGGAGACAGGTTATGTGTACTGGAACTCTTCTGGGGCCTCATGTTTTATTGAACATCACCATCCAAAATTTATCCTACTCAATTATATTCAATTTAGCATTTTCTTTTTTCTTATATTTTATTTATTTATTCATGAGAGACACACAGAGAGGCAGAGACATAGGTAGAGGGAGAAGCAGGCCCCCTGTGGGGAGCCTGATGTGGGATTCCATCCCAGGACCCTGGGATCATGACCTGAGCCAAAGGCAGGTGCTCAACCACTGAACCACCCAGGTGCCCTCAATTTAGCATTTTCAAGTAGCAGTTTGGATATTCTGTTGTTTTTACTTGAATTAAAATAGTTTTCTAATGAGATTATAAATTCTGAAGGAGAGTAGAGGCAGGAAACATTTTCTGACTATGCAGGGCTTCCAGCTTGCAGTAAAATTAAGGAACTAGAAGATATCTTGCCAGATACTTTGGTCTGTTCTTCCCTCCTCCTCCCCACCCCAGCCCCATTCAAGTAAGTTAATGACTCAACTTTCTAGGAAAGATTGTGTTTTATTTTCTAAGAAAGAATTTCCACATAAGATGCTTTGCAAGTCATTTAAGCTTATTAACTTATGAATGATAGGATTTAGCACCATTTTGAAATAAAGAATTTCTTTGTCTGGATTAAGAACACTGACAGAAATGCTGCAGAAATCAGCTGTCAAATATAGCTAAGAGCAACATAAATGGGAAGAAAGCATAAGCCAAGCCTTCAGACAGCTTATGCTATGTCAGGGTCCCTACCACGTCTGTCAGGCATCATGAAGCCTAAGCACACTATGTTTGAGTCCATGTGGAGTGGATATGGTGAAATGTCAACTGTTCAAAACAGATGTTATCCACTTTTTATATTTTTAACACCAGGTGTATTAGAACACATTTTCAGACCTGTAAAGGAAATGAGATGTGAAAATCAGTTCTAGTGAATGCATTGCATCTTTTCTTGCAAAGGAATATTTAAAGCGACATATCAGTGAATGAGCTAGGCAGCAAAGTACTAAGGTACTGACTTGGGGGATCCTTGAGACAAATAAAGATTCATAATCTGATTTTGTACTGCAGCTGCATTATAGTTGTTAGAGACATAAAACAAATGGAATGTGACATCTTCATAGTAAGGAGGATTGACACTCGCACCACTAGACCTCAATTAGAAAACATAACATTTTCCTTCATTTTTGAGAAAGTCGGTAATAGTTTTTGATAGCTTCTCAGTGGTAAAGAAAATATGGTACATGAAAGAGGTATGTTTTGCAAGCTTAATAATTCTTTGTTTCTTCTTTATATGACCGGAAAATCAGAATGTGAAATACGAACCTGTTTTATGTCATATATAAAACTTGGAAGAATATCCAAGACAGAAAATAAGCATTGTTCATCAGTTCTTGATAGACTGAAGAACAGAAAGCTGAACTGAAATAACCACAAAAAATTCACTGCATATTTTTCTAAGTCATTTTATTTAACAGCGTACCATTGTAAGGTGAGAGTTTTTTTGTGTGTTAGGCTTGAGGAAAATTTCTTGTTTTTTTTCCAATTAAGCTTGCTGAAAAGGATAGAGATCCTCATGACCTCTATAGTGAAGTTATTTAGTAAATTTCATGAGCCCTAAGTATGGTTGCAGACAATTAAAGTACTGTGTAAAAAGTCTGAGAGATTTGTAAATAGAAGTGAAAAGCCATTCCTTTCAAGCTGCATGATCAAACACATTTTTGGGAGAAAAACAGTGGTTGAACAGGTGTTCAGTATTACAAACTTGTGATGCAACAGCTGGGTCTGGCAAAAATCCATGTATTAAATTCTTTGTTCTTAAGAAGCAAAACTCTGCTGCAGAGCGTCAACTCAAATTTGTGATACAGAAACTCATATAAAGAATATATAATTGGTACATTGCTTCTAATTATTTTCTTGTCTTTCACCAACATTTATGAGAACCATTTTCTTTCTTAAAACATTGTTGCATTTTTATGTTATTTCTTTTTTTGTATATTTTTATTGCAGTTTGATTTGCTAACAAATAGTATAATACCCAGTGCTCATCCCGCCAAATGCCCTCCTCAGTGCCCATCACCCAGTCACCCCAACCCCCTGCCCACCTCCCCTTCCACTACCCCTTGTTCGTTTCCCAGAGTTAGGAGTCTCTCATGTTTTGTCACCCTCACAGATATTTCCCACTCATTTCCTCTCCTTTCTCCTATAATCCCTTTCACTATTTTTTATATCCCCCGAATGAGTGAAACCATATAATGTTTGTCCTTCTCTGATTGACTTACTTCACTCGGCATAATACCCTCCAATTCCATCCACATCGAAGTAAATGGTGGGTATTTGTCATTTCTAATGGCTGAGTAATATTCCATTGTATACATAGACCACAGCTTCTTTATCCATTCATCTTTCGATGGACACCAAGGCTCCTTCCACAGTTTGGCAAGATAGTATTTGATTTTCTTAATTCTGTTTCTTTTCGTTAATTTTTAAAAAGTTTTTAATAAGAAAAAGTGGAAGTTCAGATATGTTCATTTGCCTTTTTATCAGGCTAATTTGTATTAAAGTGTTATATTATAGCCATCATTTTTGAATTAGATAGGAAACAGGTATTCTCATTTTTAGAATAACTATTCTGCATGTATTGTAACCCACTTGTAGAATTAGGAAGAATACTCCAAATAAGTAATATATCCATGAGATCATTTGGCTTTGTCACTTCCCTAAACTTGATTTTGCTAGCTGTTTAGAAAATAATGTCTGGTTCTGAATTTTGATCTTAGAGGAAAATAATCGCTAGTAATTTCAAACCCAGTGGCCTAAGGAGCTCCTCCAAACAGAGTAGCTTATCAGAGACATTTGTGAATGATTCCCCAAAAGGGAAGAGAAAAAGTTACTTTCTGTGAGGTTGGAATACACGTTTAGGCAATTTTAGCCAGGAATGTCAAGCACTGAGTGTGGATGAGGCCAGCTTCCTGACTGCAGGTGTGACGGAACACAGCTGATCAAACAGCACAGGAATCTGACATCACACTGTTTACCTTCAGCTGTCCAATGACCCATGCCCAATCAGGAAGCCAAAGAGAAGCTAGAGAAGGCATGTGTAGTGGTGTAGTTTCATACTAAGACTACTGCCATAAACATGGTTTATGAGCTTTGATTTGGTCATGTTTGGACTGTCAAATGTATAGCTGTCCAATGGTGCGCCTAACAGGCTACACAGTTTCGTCTTGTTTTAAATCTGAAAGCTCCTTAAAATGGGATCCATGTTTGTGTTCTGCCTATTTGGGGTCTGCTCTCATTTTAAAGTCACCAAACAGTTTGAAGTATACTCATCTGGCTCCCAGTTCCCCAAATCCTAAAAGATTAAAGTGAATTGTCTTACAAATATTTTTTTTTCCGTATGCCACATTTTCAAGTGGTGGATTCATGAAGGACCAAAACAATAGTGAGGGTGTTAAACGGCTTATCTTCAGACTGCAGCTGGAAGGACCACCCCATCTAAGGTCAAATCTGTGGCTTTCACCTACATTCCTCCCCTGCTCTGGGGCTGCTCTCCCCTACCATGTACTTCTCAGACGCTACCTCCAAAAAGGGCTGCCGTGTAGGTTGCTAGTGTAGGAGGGGATGGAATTGACAGAGGTGTAATATACAGAATGGAAAGTTACAACCAAAGGTATAGCCTATTTTTAAAAAATTTAAATTTTAGTTAACATGTAGTGTAGTATTGGTTTCTAGAGTAGAATTCAGTGGTGCATCACTTACATACAACACCCAGTGCTCATCACAACATGTGCCCTCTTTAATACCCATCACCCATCTAGCACATCCCCACTCTCCTCCAACAGACATCTCACTGATGTTCCTAGTCACAAAGTTACACCACTCTGTTTCTCTAGACACACATATTTACACAAGAAGTAGCCATACACAGTAGTTAGTAGTGTTTTCCTGCCTCCTTTCATGAATGTGGAAGCCCCTGTGTACCCTTGTTTTTAAGAAGTGAAATGGATTTGGGTCCCATGCTTGGAATACTTTTATTATCCTACTTCTAGACCTAAACTCAGCCTGCTCAAACTTTAGCTTCATTGGATTATTTTCTTCTAGGTTTTTTTTTAAATTTATTTTTTATTGGTGTTCAATTTGCCAACATATAGAATAACACCCAGTGCGTCTAGGTTTTTATAGTTCAGGTCTTACATTAGGACCTTAATCCATTCCAAATTATTATTTTTTAATATAGAAAAGGTAAGGGTCCAACTTAATTCTTTTTGCATGTGGAATCCAGTTTTCACAACACTATTTGTTGAAGAACTGTCCTTTCCCCATTGAATGGTCTTGGCAGCCTTGTCAAAAATCATTCCACCACATAGCCAAGGGTTTATATC